>NC_043714.1:5129973-5158246 GCF_006229205.1 Suricata suricatta
CCCGGCGCGTCCTGCGCCCCGGTCCCGGCAGCGCCAGCCCCGGGCCGGTGCAGAGGGAGCGGGTGCCCGCGGCGCCCCGGCCTCCCCGAGCTGCAGTCTTCTGCCCTCCACTCGGAAACTTGCTGTAGACGCAGATTCTTGGGCTCTGGCGCAGACCTCGGGAATCCGACACGCTAGGGCTGCGCCCGAATTTGAATTTGCTAAGCCCTCCAGCTGCTGCAGGAGCGCACTGACGACAAGGACTGTTGCGGCCGAGAACGCACACTCACTTCTCTCTAATTCCAAAGGACACCGGGTTGACCCCCCGAGTTTGACAGTGGAGAGGAGGAATGGAGAGAGGGAACCGGCGGAGGGTTCCCAGCACTACTGCCCCCTCCCTCTCTCTCCTGCAAGAGAAGGCGTCCGCAACCCAGGCTCTAGGTGGAGCCCTCGGCTTTATGCTGGAATTGAGGGGTGGGGGGCGACGGGGGCAGGGGCTAGAAGAGGCTGGAGGAGGCAGCTGGTGCCCCCAAGGCGTCCTCCTGGCGCTCGCCCTGCACTTTGCTTCTTCGATTTCCGGCAGCGACTGTGCTTTTGCACAAGCAGGCCACCAACTTGTGCACAAGCAAAAGCAGAGCTTCTGCACAAGCAGGTCCCTATGACTTCTAGCTAATCCTTCTTCCCTCACCCTCATCGCTGGGGAAGTGGGTCAAGTCTCACGCGTCCCGCGCCCACGCCTCCGAGGTGCTGGGGGTCCCGTGGAGAGCGCACGCACGCGTGTGTCTCTAGGCGTGAAATTGTAGTGGAGGACGCCGGAGCTTGGCCGGGACTACCAACAATAGTGATAAGAACAGTGATGATCCTTTCTTTCCTGTCTGTGTTCCTTTCCTCTGCTTTTCTGTTTTCCTGCCTCTGCTCTCACTTGAAAATGCTCCACGACTCTCAGACTTTTGGGGAACCGGGCTCGCCCGGCTCGCCCGGCTCGCCGCGTCCTGGAGCCGCCGGTTTCCCAGGCGCGCGGTTGTGGCGCCCTCTTGCGGAGCGAGCTGCTCAGCGCAAAGCGTCCTAAAATCCAGCTGCGCGGAGCCCACCTGCTAAGCTTCACCTTAACCTTCTGCGTTACCATCCCCGCCGCTTTCCACAAGTTCTTCAGTGCTCCCACTCCCCTTTGCCCCAGGTGACCTCTCATACAGCTTGGGCCGGGTCGTCGCAATTCTTTGTCAGAGTATTGTGTTTCAGGACTGAGAACTTTATAAATATATATGTCCTAATGTCACAAATTTCTGTGAGGATCTAATGGGATTAAAAAGAAGTGTGTATCTGTTCCTTCGATCCCCTTCTCATATTCTTTAACCCTTTCCCCCGAGGGAGAGCCGGGAAGCTGAACTGACTCACACTCTCATCTTTGCCTCTATTGGATTCCTTTCCACAGGGAGCTACTGATTACCTACAGTTTATTCCTTAGTGCTAGTCAGGTGAACCAGGTAAATAATCTGGCTCTGGAATCACATGGGAGTCTGGCCAGTACTCTATTTTTATCTTTACTAATTATTTAAAATTTTTTGTTTACCTTTATTTATTTTTGAGAGACAGAGACTGAGCGTGAACAGAGGAGGGACAAAGAGAGAGAAGGAGACACAGAGTCCGAAGCAGGCTCCAGGCTCTGAGCTGTCAGCACGGAGCCCAACATGGGCTCGAACCCACGAACTGTGAGATCATGACCTGAACCGAAGCCGGACGCTCAGCCAACTGAGCCTCCCAGCCATCCCATTATCTTTACTAATTAATGGGAGACAAGTAGATTAAGAGAGGGAACCGAGGCCTTGCTTTGCCCAGCCATCTGCACTTATGCCTCTGACATGAGGGCAGAGACTTACTGGCCCACAGTCACTGATTGCAGTGTTTCAAAGGGCAAGTTTTCCTTTGAGATGGATTCCAAACAGGAATGGAACTTTCTAGAAATGTGTTTCCGATAGTGCAGTGTTAGGTGTGAAAGAGACTGTGAATATTCCTGGCAGGTTTTGCTTGCATCGTTTGGTGGGCATGAATCAGTTTCTCAATTTCTTAGGTACAAAATACCTTTCAAAAAATATATAGAAGGGGAAAATCTCCTTTGGATGGGAGGAAGCAAGCTCCGTTTCTGATTTTGGTGAATGAGAATTGCTTCCTTTGCCCTCAGAGTTATTCGGAACAGTAATTCATAGCGATCAGTTTTTTTAAAAATGTAAATTTAGAAACCTTCTACCTTGGGTAACCAATAATAGTAAATTGTCCAAAATACAGGTTTTTACCCCCTAAATGTCTCCATTGCATTTGAGCAGTCCTCTGCTAGCAGCCTTCAGAGACCCTTTGAAATTCATTGCAGTATCTTTCAAATTTCTTGGTAACATTTTATTGATTTTCTTTATGACTCATAAAATTCTTTTATGAATTTTCAGTAACTTTTGAAAATTAAAGTTTTAAGCTTAGAGTTGCTGCCACAGTCTAACCATGGTGATGGACAGAGAATCAGGTGGATATCTGGCCACAAACCCAGCCAGTTGAATCCTGAGGATTTGAAACGTCTTCTGTTTTTGTAAACTGCCTCGCTGTATTTTGACATTCTCTGGACACAGAGTGGGGGAGAGCTGCGTGACCCATCTGTCCACTGTATCATCCTTACCGTAGATTCCCCAGGGCTGTCTTGGAATCTTGGAGAGGCCTGCTGGAAAAGGTGGACCGAGGTCTCTGTGTTGGCCACAGCCAGGCCTGGACTGCGGTCCGTACCTACCACGGTGTGTGTGGGATTACACAGGTCTCCGAGGTTCACTTCCACCCTGGCTTTCTAAATCATTGGATAAACTCTGTGTCATGATTTCTAGGTTGTTACCTTCCTGCTGGCATGGAGGAATCCAAATCGTAGTCCCAGATTTCCTTTTCATGGCTTAGGTTTGCAAACAGCCACGTAAACATAGAATTTATTACATTATTGTCTTGCAAAGGTCTTAACGCCGTGTCGAATTCTTGCAGTGTCCGTGTAAAGGGTGTTGTTTGGTTACACCACCTCCATGGTTAAAAATGTCTCTTTGGTTTTAGTTGCCTCAGTAAAGTTATGTAATGTGTGTGCTTAAGCTTTCTCTGGAGAGATGCAAAAATGCTGCTAGTTCACATTGTGAGAAGGTCAATTTAAAATAAAAGCTGAAATGTTTTCTGTGTGATAAGTGGATATTCCATTGTCTGAGAACATGGGGACCATCATTCAGTCACCTTAGTGCCTCCACGGAAAAGACACCTAATGGGTAAACAGCGAATAAATACAAGTATTTGATGACAGGGCAAGATGAAGAATGAAATCTTCTTCCCCTTTATTTCGGCTGATTGTGAAAATGATGAGTAACTGCTAATTAGTGCAAAAACTCTAGGTCATATGCTGGGCAGAAAAAGCATGATAAGCTTCTATCTTGTAATCACAACCCTCATTTCCTTTCATATTTGAGCAGCCTGTGTGGAGAGTGAGCTGGGAGGGAAACTAATTACGTCACGGAGCACGCACGTTACTGTCTGAGTTAACGGTAAGTCCAGATGTGTGAGGTGGAGGGCTTGACCAGTCAGAACCCACTCGCACTGAGAGAGAGCTTTCTGGGGCTCAGCCCCCTGCGGGGCACGCAGCAAACAGGCTCCCACCACGATGGCACTCCTCTGTACTTACCCATATTAAGGGAAGGATCAGAGAATGCTTCACATAAGGGTCTTTTACTCGGGTGGCCTTGGGTCTGGCATATTGTGCCCATGTCATGTACGGAAGAAGGAAGACACAAAGAACTGGCCCCATTCGGCCAGACACACAAGGACTAATTAAGACCAATCAGAGCCGACTGGTTTCTCTTCTAGGAACCGTCATATCCTGCTCCAGCAGAGAGGGCGCGTACTACGGTGTGTAAATTGGAATTATTAGACCGTATAAATCATGGATGTCTTTTATATATTTAATCAATTAAGCACGATATGCATCCTGTTTCATCATGTGATACAAAGGGAGGATGAGAGATAAGGTTCTCTAATAGAACTTAATCCTAATTCAGAGTCGTGGAGGCGTGTGGTGTTGTGAAAGGTTATGTATGAATAACAGTTCTTGGGCGAGGGCTGGCTGCATTGCCCCTCAACTGCGAGAGCACCATATGCATTGTAATCTGCATGCTTTGTGCACGGGAGCTGTGCTCTATGATGCACCATTCTTGAAAAACAGAATGTTAATGGCACCTGTTTCTACGGAATGGAGGGTGACGGTACATGACGCCGTCCTTCGGTTTAAGGCAAGGTGCGTTTCTTTATACCATATCTTTGGGTTACATGAAGACAGATCCCATCAATTTAAAAAATGGGGAGAGGGAAGAAAAGTGAAAACGACATCTCGGAGGATCTATTAAAATGGATGAACGCTTGCTTCCCACAATCCAGAACAGGATTTCTCTTTTGACATGTACCTTCCGCAGCAAGCGTAGTTTGCATTGACAGCAAATGCCTCAAGTGCCATCCTTGACCAAATGTCTCACTGCCCCATAGCCTGGGGAGTCCGCTCAGCAATTTTTCATGAAGAAAGGCATCTTTTTTTCTCTAACAAAGACTAGGGGATCAGCAGAGGTGTCCTGGGTGGTTTTTGTAATTCCAGTGGAATTATCATACAGTGTTATGTTAGTTTCAGGTGTGCACTATAATGATTCAATTCTATACATGACTCAGTGCTCATCATGCTAAGTGTACTTTAACCCCCTTCATCTATTTCCCCACCCCCCACCTCCCCTCTGGCAACCACCAGTGTGTTCTCTCTAGTTAAGAGTCTGTTTTTTTGTTCACCTCCTTTCTCTGTTTTGTTTCTTAAATTCAACCTATGAGTGAAATGATAACCTTTTTTTCTTCCTCTGACTTATTTCACGTAGCATTATACGTTCTAAATCCATCCTGTGTGTACACACACACACACACACACACACACACACACACACTTTTTCTTTACCCATTCATCTATGGATGGGCACTTGGGTTTGTTTCATATCCTGGCTATTGTAAATAATGCTGCAGTAAATGTAGTAAAGCTTGAAATCAGGAAGTGTGATGCCTCCCATTTTTTTCCCCTTCGGGATTGCTTTGGCTATTTGGGGTCTTTTATGGTTCCATTTAAATCATAGGATTGCTTTTCCTACTATAAAAAATGGCATTGAATCCTGATAGGGATTGAATCTATGGATGGCCTTGGGTACTATTGACATTTTAACTATATTAATTCTTCCAATCCATGAATATGGAATACCTTTCCATTTTTTGTACCTTCTTTGATTTCTTTCATCGTTGTCTTGGAGTTTTCAGAGTATAGCTCTTTCACGGGCTTGGCTAAGTTTATTCCTAAATATTATATTGTTTTTGATGCTTTGGTAATGGGATCATTTTCCTTATTTCTTTTCCAGATAATTTAGTGTTAGTATATAGAAATGTTACTGGATTTAATTTGTTACCTTTATATCCTGTCACTTTGTTGTGTTTGTTGGTTAGACCTAACAGCTTTTGTGAAATCCTTAGGATTTTCTGCATATAAAATCATGCATGTACAAGTAGGACAACTTGACTTCTTCCTTTCAAATTCGGATTCCTCTTATTTCTTTTTCTTGCCTGATTTCTCTGGCAAGGACTTCCGGCACTTTGTTGAAGAGTAGCGCTGAGTGTGGGCGTCCTTGTCTTGTTTCTAACCTTACAGGAAAACTTTCAGCCTTCCGCCCCTGAGAATGATGTTAGCTGTGGGCTTATCATATATGGCCTTCGTTATTGGTAGGTACATTTTTTCTACACCTAAGTCATTAGGAGTTTTTATCATGAACAAATCTTGACTTTTGTCAGATACTTTTTTATGTGTCTGTTGAGACGATGATAAGATTTTTTCCTTAATTCTGTTAATACGATGTATCACGTTGATTGATCATGATATGATTTTTTCCTTAATTCTGTTAATACGATGTATCACGTTGATTGATCATGATATGATTTCTTCCTTAATTCTGTTAATACGATGTATCACGTTGATTGATCATGATATGATTTCTTCCTTAATTCTGTTAATACGATGTATCACGTTGATTGATCCGCATTTGTTGAGCCATCCTTGTGTCCCAGGTATCAGTATCACTTGATCATGGTAAAAATCCTTTTAATGTGCTGCTGAATTTGGTTCATTAGTATTTGTTGAGAATGTTTGCATCTATATTCACCAGGAATGTTGGTCTGTAGTGTCCTTTTCTGGCTTTGGTGTCATGGTAATGCTCATGGCATAAAAAGCATCTGGGAGTATCCCATACTCTTCAACTTTTTTTTTTTTTTTTTTGGAAGAGTTTGAGGAAAGTTGGTGTTAGTTATTTAAACATTTAGTAAAATTCACTAGTGAAGCAATTTGGTCCTGGGCTTTTCTTCATTGGGAGATTTTAAATTACTGATTGAATCTCCTTACCTACTCTATAACATGAATGAGTTGGGGACTGGGACAGAGGGAGGGAGGGGGGAGAGAGAGAGGGAGAGAGAGAGAATCACAAGCAGGCTCCATGCTCAGTGTAGAGCCCGGCTCAGGGTTTGATCCCACCACTCTAAGATCATGACCTGAGTCCAAATCAAGAGCCAGACATTCAACTAACTGAGCCACCCAGGCCACCCAGCCTATTCATACTTTCTATTTCCTCTGCATTCCTTTCTTCATAGTTTGCACGTTTCTAAGAATTTTCTCATTTCTTCTAGATTTTCCAGTTTGTTGCCAGTTGTTTATAGTAGCCGCTTATGATCCTTTCTTGCGTAATGTTCCCCTTTTCATTTATAATTTTGTTTATTTGGGTCCGGTCTCTTTTTCCTGGGCAAGTATAGCTAAAAGTTTGTCAATTCTGTTTATCTTTCAAAAATCCAGCTTTTAGTTTGGTTAACCTTTTCTATTATTTTCCTGTCTTCTATTTCTTTTATTCTCCCCTCATCTTTATTAGATTACTTTGCTAACTTTGGGCTTGGTATGTTCTTTTTGCATAGTTCCTTAAGGTGTAAGTTAGGTTGTTTATTTGGTATCTTTCTTGCTTCTTAATATACTCATTTATTGCCATGAACTTCCCTCCTAGAACTGCTTTTGCTGCATCTTATAAATTTTGGTGTGTTGCGTTTCCATTTCTGTTTGTCTGAAGATGCTTTTTTATTTTCTCTTTAATATCTTACTTAATCAATAGGTTGTTTGGAGGAGTGTTGTTTAATTTTAATGTAATTGTAATTTTTCTACTTTCCCTTTGGTTATTGATTTCTCATTTCATGCCATGGTGATTACAGAGGATACTTGGTATGAATTCAATATTCTTGAATTTGCTAAGACTTGTCTTTTGGCCTGACATATGGTCTATCATAGAAAATGAATTTGAAAAGAATGTATATTCTTGAAAAGTGTACTTGAAAAGAATGTATATTCTCTTTTTGATGGATAGAATGTTCTGTATGTCTGGTCAGGTCCATTTGGTCTATATTGTTCAAATGTACTGTTTCCTCATTGATTCTCTTTATGGAAGATCTATCTATTGTTGAGAGTGGGGTATTAAAATCCCTATCATAGAATTGCTGTTTATTTCTCCTTTTATCTCTATTAGTTTTTGCTTAAATGTTTAAGTGCTCTCCTATTGGGCCCATGCATATTTACAATTGATACCTTCTTGATAGATTAACAACTTTATCATTAAATAATTATCTTCTTTGTCTCCCTTTGCTACTTTTAATGAATTTATTTTTTAAAGTTATTTACTTAATTATAGAGAGAGAGAGAGCATGTGCATGTGCATGAGCAGGAAAGGGGCAGAGAGAGAGAGGTAGAGAGAGAATCTCAAGCAGGTTCTGCACTGGCAGCATGTAAGCATAACCATGAGATCATGACCTAAGCCAAAACCAAGAGTCATGCACTTAAATAATGAAGCCACCCAGACGCCCCTTGCTACTTTTAATTTAAAGTCTAATTTGTCTGATGTAAGTATAGCTACCCTTTGCCTATTGTTTTTTGTTACCATTTTCTTGAAATATTTTTTTCCATCTTTTCACTCTCAGTCTCCATGTGTCTTTAAGGCTAAGTGAATCTCTTGTACACAGCAATATCATTGGATCTTGACTTTTTATTCACTCAGCCATTGCTATGTGTTTTGATTGATAAACTGTTTACATTTGAAGTAATTATTGCTAAGTAAAGACCATTGCCATTTTGTTCATTGCTTCCCCATTGTTTTATAGATCCGGTATATCTTGTTTCTTATCCTGCTGTCTTTATTTTTGTGTATTGATGTCTTTTGGAATTAGTGTGGTTTGACTTCTTCATCGTGTTATTTTTGCAGTTCCTGCAGATTTTCCCCTTGTGGTTACCATGAGACTTCTACAAATATTTTCACATTATAACACCCTGGTTTAACTTAATAACGTCAGTGGCATTCCAATGCTTTTCATGTCTCCTCCTCCTCTTCACCTTTCAGGTTATTGATGTTTCAATTTACTTATATTTTATATAAGTAACTTTTAAACTAGAGTTGTAAGTGAATTATGTGCCATCACCACCATATTATAGAACCTAACGTTGACTGTATATTTGCCATTACCGGTGAGTTTTACCCTGCCTTCTTATGTTCTCATGATGTCCATTAGCATCCCTCTATTTCCACTCAAAGGACTCTTTAGAATTTCTTGTAAGGCACATCTAGTGGCAATAAGTTCCCTCAGCTTTTGTGGTTGTTGTTGTTCAGGAAGAGGTATCCCTCTTTCATTTCTGAAGGATGGCTTTGCTGAGTATAGAGTTCTTGGTTGACAGTTTTTTCTTTCAATATTTTATAGATCTCATCCCAAGCCATTCTGAAATCTTTCTGTTGCAAAATTCACTGATAGTCTCATGTGAGTTCCCTTGCCTGTCACTTTCCTCTTTTGTTGCTTTCAAGTTCTTTGTTTTTTGAAAATTTAGTTATAACATACCTTGGTGTAGCTCAATTCAGAGTTAGCCCATTTGGGATCCTTGGGGCCTCTTGTATCTGATTACCTATTTCTCTCCTCAGGTTTGAGAAGCCTTCAGCCATAATTGCTTTTTTTAAGTTTATTTACTTTGGGAGAGAGAGAGAGAGAGGCAGAGAGAATCCCAAGTGGGCTCTGCACCATCAGCACGGAGCCCCATGTGGGGCTCAAACACCCAAACCATGAGATCATGACCCGAGTCGAAGTCAAATGCTTAACTGAAGGAGCCACCCAGGCACCCCAGCCATTATTGCTTTAAATATACTTTCTGTCCCTTTTTCTTTCTCTTCTCCTTTTGGAATTTCCATAATATGAATATTGTTTCTTTTTGTTGTGTCCCATAAGTCCAGTGGGCTTTCTTCACTCTTTTTCATTCCATTTTTGCTCCTCTGCCTGGCTAATTTCCAGTGTCCTATCTTCCAGGTCACGAATTCTTTCTTCTGCATAGCAGAGTCTGCTTTGAAGCTGTCTACTGAGTTCTTCAGTTCAGGTATTGTATTTTTTAGCTCTAGGGTTTTTGTTTGTATTTTTTTTTTTTTGTGGTTTCTGCTTCCTGGTTGAAATTCTTTATTTTTTTTCATGCATTTGTTCCTAATTTCATTTAATTGTCCTTCTGTGTGTTCTTGTAGTTCACCAAATCTTTTTAACAACATTATTCTGAGTTCTTTGACAGTACATAAATCTCTATTTCTTTAGGGTTATTAGGACTTTATTAGTGTGTGTTTGTGTGTGTGTGGTGTGATATTTACCTAATTTTTTGTTATCCTTGATTTCTTACATTGGTATCTTTGTATTAGAGTAAGTGGTCTCCTCTTCTAGGCTTTTCAGTTTTGTTCTGGTAAAGGTGTTTGTTTGTTTTCTTTTTTTAAATTTATTTATTTGTTTTGAAAGAGGGAGAAAGAGAATGAGTGGAGGAGGGGCAGAGAGAGAGCAGGACAGAGGATCCAAAGCTGGCTCCATGCCAACAGAAGCGAGCCCAATGTGGGGCTTGGCCTCATGAACCATGAGATCCTGACCTGAGCTAAAGTTGGATACTGAATCGATTGAACCACCCAGGGACCCCTGGCAGAGGCAGTTTTTCACCAGGCAGCTCAGTTTGGGTTTCTGGATACATCTGCTGGCACCATCTTTGGGCCAGAGGGCCTGCTAGTGAGGGCTACTTTGGGGCAAGGCAACTGTTCAATCTCTAGAAGTTGGAGGTGGGGGATGGACCACTAGCGGAGAAGGGCAGGTTCTACCCATCCGGGCCCACGTCCTACACCCAGCAGTAGGGGGCGGCAGGGCTGCGAATTCACTTCCCTTACCTGGCAGGGCAGCGTGAGGGGACCCAGGGCCTGCTCAGCTTGGTGTCTGGGGACCCACGTTACAAGCAAGACCATGCACGGAGTGTCCGACGGTCAGGTCAGCCTCCAGGCTCAGCCCTAGTCAGCCCTGAGCTGCCCACCCTCAGAGCAAAGCCAGTGGCCCTGTTCGACCAGGGGGCCCATGACTTGGGTCAGCTTGACTAAAGACGCGAAGAGCCGGTATGGCTGTGCGGCTGCTTTTCTTGCTGCATTCAGACAGAGGACGAAATCGGGGCTCCACTGGTGGCGGAGAGCTGTGTCAGCCTGCCCGACAGGGAGCCTCACCAGGGCACACCCACAGAGCTGCTCACAGTGACACCAGTAGAGAGAGCACGGCCCACTGCGTGCCCTTCCTGCAGGGCGGGCCGGAGGCTGACCTGACCCGACACTTCGACACTCCGACACTCCGTGCACGCTCTCGCTTGTGACGTGGGGCCCCAGGCAGCAAGCTGATTGGGCCCTGGGTCCCCTCCTGCAGCCCTGCCAGGGAAGGGAAGCGAATTCCCAGCCTCCCCGGCCCCCTGCTGAGTGGAGGCCCCTGGCCCAGCTGGGTAGAGCCTGACCAGAGAATGCAGGCCCCCGAGCCCACCCCACAGCCTTATTTGGGCAGGAAACCACATCTCAGCGGCTGACCGGCAGATGGAATGTTGCTGGGCTACACAGAAGCTTCCAGGTGTTCTCGCCAGCCCTTCCTGTTGGATGGGGCGGGGCCACACCCCACAGCAGGTGGGGCCTGGGCAGAGCAAAGCCGGGCCCAGCACACCTCCTCCTCCAAGACCCAGATGAGGCAGAGCTGCCTCCCACCGAGCCCCCCCCCCCCCGTCACACCGCACCACCGACTCGCTTCCGTGGGTGGCCAAGCCGCCGGCTGGGGCCCCCACTCGGGCTCCGCAAGCCTGGACTTGTCCACCCAGGTCTGCGCGCTGGTTGTCGTGAGCCCCTTCCCCTTCTCAGACACAGCCGGCCTCTTAACTGTGGACCCTGCAGACCCCCTTGAGGTCCTGGTGCTGCACGACCAGAGTAGAGGGAGGGGGCACGGGCTGGGGGGGAGGGGGACACAGATTCCTACAGCCCTGGCTGGGGGAGGGGCAGTGCAGTGGGTGTGTAGACACCTCCCTACCTTCCAGGGTGGTCTGTCTTCCTCTCCTTGGCACAGGGGTGTCTCCGCCTCCCCTACCCCCCACCACGTGCTAGGACTCTCTCAGTGCCGTCTTATCCATGAATAGTGACTAGTTCTTCTCATGAGGAGGTGCAATGTCACAAATGGTCTATGGTGATGTCATTCCCCCAAGTAACAGATTTGATGAAATTGTAGTGAATCTTCTTAATGGCCTAGGAGAACCCGGTAAGAAATTAGTCACTTGGGGAAAGTGTATACAACTAGGTATTGGTCTAAAATGCCATTAAATGGCTGGCAAGAACTAAAATATTAGGTATCTCTGATAACAAACGGCCTGCTCTTTGGAGGTACCTACGTGCAGTCTGGTCAAAAACAAACAAACAAACAACAACAACAGAAACCCCACCACCGCAGCCCCCTTGAAGCAGAAGTGCGCCTCTACAATCATGGTGCCCCCCGCACGCCCTGCGCGGGGACACAGGCAGCTTTATTCAGATACTCCCAGGCTGCCTTCCAGACCTTTTGTACCAGCTTCTGTGAGTGCTGCAGGTGGCAGGGTCTCTAAGGCCCCCGGTGGGACGCCACAACGAGACATGTGGATTCTACAGTGGGGCATGTGAACAGGTCTACTGGGCCGGCGTCTCCGTGGACAAGGACACCTTGTAATCATATGCCACTGAGCGGTGTGGCATTGTAGTGGTAAAACTAAGATGCTGGACAAGATTTTCTTTTTTTTAAATTTTTATTATTTATTTTTGAGAAAGAGTGTGAGCAGAGGAGGGACAGAGAGAGAGAGTTGGCAGTGCAGAGCCCAATGTGGGGCTCGAACTCATGAAGTTATGACATCACGACCTGAGCCGAAATCAAGAGTTAGATGCTAAACTCACTGAGCTACCCAGGTACACGTTACATAATATTGCATAAATGATTTGGGACCTGTCTTTAATTGATCTTTTTCAGAAGTTTTTACTTTTTCTCACTGGATCACTAAGTTCTATTTTATGACACCACAGGAGAGAATCATTTGAATGACTAATAATAGTGCCTAAAATATCAAAACATTGATCGTTTGGGCTTCCCAAAGCAGAGGCGTCTCTTGATGGTGGAGGTTTAAAAAACTCATGTGAGATTTATTCCTTTGGGCCACTGGCATGCTTCAAAGGTCTATTTTCCTCTGCTATTAATATATTGAAATAGGGAAAAAAAGCACCTCAAAATAACATTCTCTTTGTGAATAATAGTTTATGCTCAGTGAGTGGAAAAGAAAACTGGCTTGATTACTTTTATTTGTAGACTCTTAGGAGGAGAGGCACCCTGATAAACTAAACCTTCAGGAGCTTAGGCTTTCCTCTCCACTTGTTTAAGGTATTTGTGAAAAGTGGGCTTGCCTGCACCTTAAGGGTGACTCATGCAGAAAAAAATCACAATATTAAGAAAAGTTGCAGCTTATTTTTTAAAATGAGAGTGTTGTCATCAGAAAGCTTCAGAAAAAAATACTGAGTTTTTTCACTTGTTGGGTGCCTATCTTTCTAACAGATTTCTTAATTATTTTTAGTGGCATAATACTCTATACAGACAGTGAAAATGTAATCATTTCTACCATTTCTCTATTGTTTCTTTACCATTCTTATTTTGAAAAATTTTAACACTTTTATTTATTTTTGAGAGACAGAGAGAGCATGAGCAGGGGAGGGGCAGAGAGAAAGAGAAGGAGACACAGAGCACAGCGCCTGACATGGGGCTCGAACTCACAAACCATGAAATCATGACCTGAGCTGAAGTCGGAAGCTTAACTGACTGAGCCACCCAGGTGCCTTTACTATTCTTATTTTAAATATTTTTTTCTTATTATTACCGCAGGCATCATTTCATGCATATGTCTTATATTTAAAAAAATCATTTCCTTACAGTATGGCCAGAAGTAGAATTACTCCCTTACTTTCTCCACATCTAAGCCTTACAGCCCTCTCCCCTCCCTTCTCCCTCCTGCCACACGAAGGGGTGTCTCCCCCATCAAACCCCACCCGCATCCTCCGTACTCCTGAGTCTTTTCTTTCTCACCTCAGCTTGCTCCTTCCAGCTCTCTCCAGTCTCTTCTAAATTACCTACATCCACCTTCAACTACGTAATGCTTATTGGCATTCAAAGGTTCTAGTGTCTCCAACATCTTAAAACATTTTTTCCTTTAATTTTTTCTTTGCAGATGAATGCCAGCTAATAGATGTAGAAGGAACGACAGAATTAGAAACATTGCCATTTTGCAGTTAGCCTGTCAACCACTCTGTAATTATTGATTCGGGCAAGGCTTATCAATGAGTGCCAGAACCATTGGGTGAAAGATTTACTGAGAACAAAAGTATTTGCATAGTGCCAAATTAGCACTCCTGAGAGTACGTGCTAACTGTCAGGGTAAAAAGTACTTGCCTTTCTAAAGGAGAAATCGCATTGGATATTCAAGTAGCCACTTTAGCACAACCAATTACCTGACAGCCTGACGTTAAGTGCTGTCCAACACCACGCGCTGGAATGTATGTCTTCATAGACATATTCCAGGCACTGTGATGTATACAGAGTAATGAATGCATTTGACTAACTCCTGGTTAACAGAGAAAAACTAGGGATAGGGAATAGGAAAAAGAGTGCCGTGAGGAAAGAATCACACAAATCTAGAATGCAGGACAATTCCGTAAGTCTTGCTGAATTCTCTAAATGTCAACGTGGCACACACCCAAAAGAGATGGGGGGATGGCTGTTCTACATTAAAAGAGACTGATGGGTGCCTGGGGGGCTTAGTCAGTGAAGGGTCTGACTTCGGCTCAAGTCATGACCTCAGGGTTCATGGGTTCGCGCCCCATGTTGGGCTCTGTGCTTAACGCTTGCTCAGAGCCTGGAACCTGCTTCGGATTCTGTCTTCTTCTCTCTTGGTCCCTCCCCTGATCACACTCTGTCTCTCTCTGTCTCTCAAAAGTAAATAAATGTAAAATAAATAAATAAATAAAACAAAAGAGACTGAAGAAAAATGATAATCAAAAGCAATGCATGTACCCTGACCAGATCCTGGTTTGGAATACCCGCTCTAAAAGAGCATCAGAGACAGAGAAATGTGATTATGGATTAAATTTTAGAATTTATCAGGTTTTACTTTTTTTGGAATTTCATTGTTTTGGTTATATTGTGGTTGTAGAGGAGAATTTGTCTATTCTTAGCCTATGAAGATGTTAACATTTCAGGGTGAAGTGTCGTGATACCTCTCACTTGCTTTCACGTGATCTGTCATAATGTCTATGTATATTGCCTGTATCTGTAAAAACAAAGCAAACACATCAAATTATTTATCGTGAGAGGGAAAGCAGGTTCAGTAAAACCTTGGATTGTGAGTAACTTGCTCTGCGAGTGGTCTGCAAGAGGAGCAAACATTTCTAATAAGTTTTAACTTGATAAAGGAGCGATGCCTTGCAATGTGAGTAGTTCGTGACCCCGAATATCACAGGATCCCACCCGAGCCAACGGCTCTTGAAACTCTCGCTGGGATTGCAAGCATGTTTCCGGAATGAATTCTGCTCGCCAATCAAGGTTCTACTCATATTTTTCTTTCAGGTTTTCTGTAAATTTAAACACTTTCATAAACCTTTGTGTATGTTCACTTTTCATACTTTTCATGTTTAAACACTTTTTTGGGGGGAAGGAGAGTACAGTCTTTCCAAGAAGAAATAGTCTCTGACCCTGTTTCTTCTACATCTGCTCATCCCTTCTGTGCTTCCCTCTACGTCCAGTCTGGAAAGAGTTGCATCTGATTTTGTCTGTGCTCCCTCCCCTCGCCTGCTCTGCACACCCCCTAAGATTCTCTCCCTGTCCTGCCAGGCCACTCACAGGACTCCATGTGTCCTCCTGGGGGAAACTGTCCCTTTCAAGGCTCGAGACCGTATCTTTGAGGGTAACAGCTTCCTCCTAGCTTACTCACTCATCCTTCCAGTGTGGATTACTGGGTCCTTCTATGTTTTTTTGACATCAGAGCATTGGCCTCCTTCGGTTCCAGCTTCTGCCTCTTTCCACACCCTCCATCACTGATCTGAACAAACCTGTCAAATACCTTCGAGCCACTGATGGTGTTCAGGTTTCCTGCCTGTGACCACTTCCTCTGATCTCTAGATCAAAGCTGTATGTTTGACTTCCACCTAACATCTTACTCACATGTCTCAGAAACAATCTTCGGGGCAACAAGCCCCCTAAACAGAGCATTTGCTCCTCAATCCAACCCCACCCTAAGCCTGTGTGCTCCTGCTCTTCTGCTCCGTCTGGAGATTTGTTCTCAGTTTCTTGCCCTTTTTCTGCTCCTCTAATCAGTTTATCAGCAGGGGCTTTTGACTCTAGCATTACACTAGATCTTGCATGAGCGCACAGTGCTCTTTTCTCTGTCCTGCCTACTGTCCCCCTCTCTCCCCCCCCAGTGAAGTGCCCCTAGCACAACCTACAACTATTTCTTGCCACACAATTGGGACAATCTTGTAACTGATACCCAGATTTCCATTCCTGCCTCTCTCCATCCCCTTGCCAGATAGCAGCCAAAGGGATCCTGTTCCAATATAAATTGTTTCATTCACAGCCCTGGATATGTCTCTCAAATCACAGTCTGAGCGAAATCCAAATTCCACAGTGTGTTCTAGAAGGAACTGCATGATTCCATGATGTGGCCTTTTTTTTTTTTTTTTTTTTTTACACCTCAGTCACCACACTGCCTGCCCCGTGACAGTGCCCAGCCCCACCCCTGCACCTGCTCTCTGCTTTGCCCGGGATGCTTCTTCAGCTCTTTCTGGGAGGGCAGAAACCTTCTGGAGAGCAGAAGGGCAAAGCTTGCTGGAGT
The DNA here is from genome assembly GCF_006229205.1 of Suricata suricatta. NCBI lineage: Eukaryota > Metazoa > Chordata > Mammalia > Carnivora > Herpestidae > Suricata > Suricata suricatta. The sequence goes on from NC_043714.1 coordinate 5,146,298, forward strand.
TTGATGTTCGGTACAATCACAGACCATAAAATCGGGGCCTCGGGACCCTTTGGACTTTTTGAGTTTGCCCAGTTTTCTTCTCATCCTTGAAGTCAAGTTACATTTTATCTCCTTAGAGAGAAGGTCCTGCCACACTACTTGCCTCTTTTCTCTATTTTGACTACTTGTTTCTTTCCATTACAATTTTTAGGGGTTTTGTTTCTTCATTTGCTCAACCTTTGTCTGTCGTTCCCACTGGAACGTGACTCCTCTGAGCACTGGAGCAGGCTTCCAGGATCCCTGCGTCCTGACATCTAAGACAGGCTGATGCGTAGTGCTGTTAAATTAACTACACAGAGAGGCCATTCGAGTGTGGTTCTAACGCCTTACCAGCCCGTGTGAGCAAACAAAAATTAAGCCTGTGAAAGCCTCATGGTTGAGAAGTCAAAACAATCACCAACAGCCAAACGGTCTTTCCCAAATACAGTAACTGCTTACATTGTACCCAAATGATACCCTTTCTTTCCTTTACCTCTTGGGGCGTGACAGTGACAGTTTTTCCTGCCGGTTTATGGTGGAATGTTTCTGACCACTTCCAGGGCGGTGCTGCCTGATTTAAGGAGATTTGTTTCTCAAATAAACCCTGAGACTTCTTAATATGCCCCCGTTTACCGCCAACAATAGGTACTCAGGGAATGCCTTTGACTAGAAGGATGGATGATGGCCTCTCTTTAAGCCAGACACTGAGGTATGAGGCAGGTTAGCTGCCTGCCAAGAGTTTAAGGTTGAGGTAAATATTCTTTGAAATTAAAAAAAAATCCTGAAAATGATTTAAAATCCAGGCAGTTGATAAAAGTCTGTTTTTGACAGCAGCCACCAGATGGAGCACTGAGACAAGTTTTGTTAGAAAAGAAGTACTCAGAATTATTTGGTATTCAGGATCGCTGGATCTCTTCTGTAAACACGCCGAGTTTCCTTCAGAACAATTTTCTCCTGCTTATGCAACTATGTCTGGTTTATTAAAGCCAAAATCACAAAGTTAAATTAAACCCACCAAATTTAAAACATTGATATACTCCTAAAATAATTCTGACTGGGAACGATTCCAGCAATTATATTAATCTTCTGTATTCATTCAAATTTGATATATGTTTGGAAATATATTGAGAGAAAACTTAAATGTTAATTCTATACTTACATCTACATGATTAAAACATCAGGATTTTAGTTCATCAGTAACTTTACTTGGATGTTATTTTTTGTATAATCTCAAACATCTGGATTTCTCCAAATATAATAATTTTAAACACAACCTCCTTTTAATTCTGTTACGTGACTGTTGATAGACCTGGGCGATAAGATAAACCAGTCTTTTAGTAACTGATAGATGAAACCAAGTGAGTAACATTATTCTCCACGTTATTCTCTCCTTTTTTGGAGGAGAATTTTCCTTGTAGGTCTGGAGGCAGGCAGTTCAGAGTTGATGCAATGGCTGTGTGATGTCGTGAATGTTCCAGATCCCTTAAACTCTTTCTTCCACCATCCATATCACACAGTCTTACCACTTCCTCATCTCAACGTGGCTGCCCGAATCGTAGCCTCTTTTCTGCATTCCCTTCAGGGAGGAAGACAAGAAATAAAGAATGAGGCCATATTCATAGGAAAAGCCACAATTTTCCTGGAGATCTCCAATGGATTTGCACGTACATCCGGGGACCATTTCTCATGGTGCTCTTAGCCACAAGGGAGCCTGGCAGTGTGCATACTGCAGCTGTACACACTTTTGCCTGGAATACAATCAGTGCTGTGAGAAAGAAAGGGAATTGATATGTGGGGGCAGCTATAATCCTCTGCCTTGTTTTTATGTGACTGAGCTTCGTTCCAGACACTAGGGACAGAGAGATGGTGAAACCTGGTTCTTTACTTCTGGGGTGCTCTGGCGGAATACACGAAACAATCAAGACACAGGAAACTGCATCACGCAACCAGTAATTCGTGTATATATTGTCCCTGCCTAAGAGTTTTACAGGCATCCTTCTTTGTTTCCATATGACATCCCTATGCAGACAGTTTTAGAAAGCATAAAACTGAGGCTTAAGAAGTTAGAATACATTACCGAAGGATACATAGGTGGTTAGACCCTAGGACCATTTGCCTTTAGATCGGCACAACTGATATTCAGGGACGGTCCCAAGGGAGCCTTCAGCCCCACCTGGAAATCGTTCGTGTGATCACAGTCATCCTCTTCAGTTGGCCTCAGGGGATTTTCTACACCTTTCCTAAGCCCTCACTCTGTGCTGGCACTGCGTGATCAGATGCAACACCAGCGGACATCATTCCTGCTCTCTAGGGTCATGGCCAGAGTTCAGCAGATTCCTACATTTAAAAACTGATAATCACAATCACAAAAGGGCTACACGAAAGGAGGCTAGCTCTGTTCGCAGCAAACAAAGAGACCTAGGTCCATCCCCTCACCCCTTTCTACCTGCAACTGATGGTCTTTCCTCTAATTTTCATTAAATGATGGCAGTTAAGTAGAAATTCTTTCAATATCTTACTCTTCCACAGGGCCCTTGCCATCCAGCTTTGGTGCCATTGTGGACACAATTTCTTTTCCCTGAAGATGAAATTGGTGCCTGTCTCCATCATGAAACACTCTCATCCATTATTCTTGCTCCAGTCTCTTCCTTCTCCTTTGCTGGTTCTCTTCAGCAAAGTCGAGGCACACTCAAGTCTTCACTCATTTTGAGCTGGACCGTAAGGGGAGACAAATGTGGGTGAGGACTCAATGATTCAGTCACCCAATATTATGGATGGAGTATTTACTCTGTGTTGCAGGTTCTATTCCAGGTACTAGGAATACACTCATGGACCAGACAAATACAGACTTAATACACCTGGAACTTACATGCTAGATGAGAAAGATATACAGAAGACAAGCAAAGAAGAAATCAATAACAAGATAATTTTTGGTGAATATTACAAGGAAAGTATCACCAGATGATGTGATTTTTGTGCATATGTATGCCTACAGTATAGAGGTTGGTAGGTATGTGTCTGGGTATACAAGTATGCATGTGTATGAATCTTGTAATTTTACATTGGACCTGATAATGTATGAGTTTTTCATTTGTTTGATTTTTGCATCTGATTGGACATCCAACTACATTTTCCTCATAAGGACTGAGTGCCCCAGACACATTCTGCAGGGCAGAGAGAGAATCTGAAAGTCAGGCAGTGGGTTTCTCTGGCTGGGACAGAGAAGGACCTGGGTCTCTGGCAAGTGACAGAGGTACTCTGCTCCATCAGAAATGCCCCAACGAAAGGCAGGTTACCTTGCATGCTTCCTGGTAGATTCCTGGTTCATTTCCCTCTTCTGCCTCTCGATGCAGATGAAGCCATAGATTCTGTTTGGTCAAAAAGAGAGTCAATTTGTAGACGCCTGGGTAGCTCCGTTGGTTAGGTGTCTGACTCTTGCTTTTGGCTCAGGTCATGATCTCACGGTTTGTGGGTTCAAGCCCGATGTCAGTCTCTGCACTGACAGTGTGGAGCCTGCTTGGGATTCTCTCTCCTTTTCTTTCTGCCCCTCCCCCACTTGCACTTTCTCTAAAAATAGGTAGTTGATGGATAGACAGAGTCGATTGGACCCGGAGGTGGCCGGCAGCAGAAGAGAGGTGGCCACTGCACCCCACCCTGCGTTCCACCCTGGCAAATGCTGGGTGAGACTAATCCGCGGCTTCAGTGTTCACGCTGTCTGATTCTGAATCTATAAACTATCACTGCACCTCATCAGCTTGTCTCCATGTAGGTCCCTGTTGAGCTGTGTATCTTTGCCATTTGTCATCTCTCTTTATTAATCATGTCCTCCTTTTCCCTGTGAGTCATGGCTCCTGTTACCGTCCAAATACCTGCAGGTTCTTTTTATGGGGACTTTCAGTCTCTCTGGAGTTTTACTGAAGGTAAAAAGGAAACTTTTTATCCTCTTGGTGACCTCTGTGTAATTCCTGCACTGTCTGATTTTTTTCTTATTTTAGCCAATAAAGCAGCAGAATCGATATCCTGTCCAGTCCTGCTTTTATTCCTGGAGGCATTTTGAGGAGATAGCTTTCCCTGTTCTGCTGCATTTGCCATGAGCAAGCCAGGAAAAGACTGCTGGCCAGACCGCCGTGGGAAGTTGGGATGAAACCATAGATGGAGATCCTTCACCTGTTCCTGACAGATGTCATCTTCTGTCACGGTCAGGGATGTCTCTGCCAAGACTGTCCCTTCTGGCCAGAAGGCACCTAATTACCATATTTTCCTGAAATTCCCCACATCTTCATGCACATCTTCTATCTTCCTTCTAGGTCACTTAATTTATTAATAAGAACGATTTTATTTTATTTTTTTAATGCTTATTTATTATTGAGACAGAGAGAAACAGAGCATGAATGGGGGAGGGACAGTAAGAGGGAGTCATAGAATCCAAAGCAGGCTTCAGGCCCTGAGCTGTCAGCACAGAGCTCAACGCAGGACTCGGACCCATGAGATCATGACCCAAGCCAAAGTCAGTCACGTAACCATAAGAATGATTTTAAAGTTCCTATCTGACAGTTCCAACATGTGGGCTGATTTCTGTGGTTTCTGATCCATCTATTGCTTTTTCTCTTGTCAATGAGTCTTCTTTTTCTTCACCATTTTTTTTTTTTGGTTATGCATTGTAATTTGTAAAGGAATATCAGATATTGTGTTTTGTAAAAAAAAAAAAAAAAAAAAAAAAGAAGTACAATTTGCACCTGGAAATGGGCATGTCTCTTCTCTGTCAGTCATTAATATGAAGGTTGGAGTCAACATGGTCTGCAACTGGGCTGGGTTTGGGATTTGTAGGAGTTTGTCACCTTCAGTGTGCCACGGATTCCCAATTTCTCCAGAGGCAGACTGCTGCTCAGTCGGTGCTAAGCGTGGAGCCTGAGTGCCGGAGGCTTGTTCTCACCTGCAGAGTCTCAGCATTACCCAGGACAGGGTCCCTGAACCACACTCTTGTGTATCCCCAAAGGATAGACTACCGAGGCGGGTGATGGGCGCAGTGCGGAGACTAGCGATGGGGTTTTCCTGGGTCTCTTCTTCCACCTCGTTTAAGGCAGGCCTGTGCACCTGGGCCTCCCGGGTGGCTCTTTCTCAGCCTCTGGCTTTCCTCCTGCACTGGCCACCCTCTGCCTTGTACTGCAGGGGCATCTGGGGCTGGGGCCAGTCGTCTGCTCCTCCCCTCCCCAACAACACACCTCTGCTTTGCGGCAGTACGGAGTCTCTGGGCCCTCCCACAGCTACAGACAGGGATTTACTCCGCTGCTCCCAGGTGACGGGGCCTTCACTTGAGCACAGGTATTGGGAATGTGTCTCGCCCGTCAGCAGCAGTATCTGGCATTTCATTCCTCGCTTCTCTCAGAGGTCATGTTCCTAAACATGTGAGTTGGATGGGGGGTTTTCCTGGAAGACAGCTTTCTTTCCTTTACAGACTGGTCCAGGAAGGAGGAGAGGTCCCACGCCTATGCTCCAATGGGGTGGCTCTTTCAGGTCTGCCGGGCTCTCACATTCTCCTGTGGATCCTCCCCTCCATGCCGCCCCCATGGATGCTGGTCAAAAAGGGAACAAAGTGAGTAGGTAGTGTTGGCCTCAGCCTACTGAGAGTGATGCACCAGCTAGAAATGCGCCAGGCACTCTCCTGGGCCCACACTGCTCCTGGCAAGGCCCACAGGCATTTCCCTGAAATGCTGTGACTGGACTGGCCCTTGCTGTCTTACTCTGAAAGCAGGATGTGCCTCGCAACGACCATCAGGAGACTTTGAAAAAAAAAAAAAAGATCTATTACTTACAAGTCCTAAGGGTACATAACAAACCTTGGGGCCACGTGATGAGGTCACATGTAGACAGATGGAGGGACACAGCCCTGGGGCTCTGCCTCTATCGAGTCAAGGATGGGGTGCCAAGGACCTCACGGATTCACTCTTTGCCGGCAAACCTAAAGCATACGAATGGGAATTAGGGCACAGGAAGGGAAAAGCCAGATGGCATTCAGTTTTCTGGGTGACTTTCTAAGAGGAGAACTTCATGGATGGGACAGCCTGGTTTCCTACCTCGGTGTTTAGGGAGTAGCTGTCTCGTACAGCTGGGCGATGTTGATTCTAGATGGAGGTCTTTGAAATGGATGCCCCAGTGCCAGAGTCCAGCTCCAACAGGTCCAAGGGTCCCAGAAAGGATGGACGGTGTCAGCGTGAGAGAGTGATGAGAGAGCCACATGTTTCTTTCTTGGACACCAGGCAGGCATCTCTGGTCTGTCTGCTTTGGTGTCTCTTTTTATTGATTAGGCAATAACATGACATCAGAAAATAGGAATTGTTTACAGTGACTAATTCTTAGTGATAAAATGTTTTAATTATTGGAAGTGATGACATTAGAAAAATAGAAATTTTTTATAATGACTGATTTTTTATGATAAGATGCTTTAATCATTGAAAGGATACAGAGAACTATCTCATTCATTTTTGCATCAGTCCCCAAGATTAAGAAAGTGACAAACCTATCTCATTTTATACGGGTTGGTTTTTTGCCAATAATTATGACTTTGGTTTTGATTAACAAATTACAACCAAGTCATGTAATGCACTTACATTGAGGTTGAGCAAATCTCACAATCAAGAACATAATAGGATGTTGTCAGTAAAAAACAGGATGATATACATATCATTTAAGCCAGTGAAGCTAAGATTAAAACATAGGTCAAGCTGTACACAGATAGGCCAGGAGCGATTTTATTAGGCTCACAAACCACAAGAAGAATGCTTGCTAACAAGTTGTTTGAGGAAGCCCTTTCTTGATGCAAGCACAATGGGGGCGCTATGTGTGTTTGCCTTGGACCTGGGATTCTCACATCCTTATCCATCCTCATAACCGAAGTCAGCACAAGGTAGAATGTAGATCTTGGGAAGGCACTATGTTCTGTCCTTGCCTTCCACTTCTAATCACCAGTTTAGTCTCCAATTCTCTTCAGACCCGACTCAAATGAACTATGTTTTTGACCTTGTATTTATTTCTTATCTCCAAATTAGGCTCCTTTTCTCTGGGCCAGACTCAAATGCAATTTTTGTCTTTTTAACCCCTTTAAGTCTATGTTTTGGGTCTGCAAGTCTCATTAGAAGAGCCTTTTGTCAAACATCTATAGTGTTTTGATCTAAAATCTCTTATGCAGGGACAGAAAAATGTTTTTTTCTTATGGGGTAACTGTGTGGAGAATCTCGGTCTGATTTGGAATGCTCTAAGGCCTGAATATTGACAACAGGCTTATGTTCAACATGAGCAGCAGTAGTAGAAGGAGATGCCAGTTTTGCCTCTCATGGCAGGAGCTGTGCAAACGTCTGCCATTTCCTCACTGTGGCCGTGTCATCCAGCAAGGCTGATGTGGCTCCCAGCACCCCAACAATCGCAAGCATACTGTCAGGCACTTAGACTATAGTAAGAAAAAACCCTTGATATCAGGTACTTCCACTACACGGTGCACACTCCTTTGTGCCCCGGCTCTCAAGGACCTAAGACTATCAGATTACCCCATACTCAGCCATGAAGAGTTTGTAAACATTTCAGTTGTATTGTTCCGATGCATTTTTATGACTCGCTTATTTTCCTCTGTGTTCTCCCAACGATGAAGTAGACTGTTGTGTCCTAACCTCTCTGTTATGTACTAACATCTCTCTCTGATGGGCTCTAATAAATTAGGAGTTTGTAACTTATCTGGCCTTTTCTTAATGTTAGGTGGGGAGACATTCTCTTATGAGTTACTCCAACCTAAATAGATGTAAAGACATACATATGTTTGGTATTATGAGTGTGTGATATGCCACTTTGAGAGTTTTGATTCATGGCAAAATTGAATTGACAGTTCAGAGTTCCCATACATTCTCTGCCTCCTCTAAAGCGGCCATACCATTTTGTATTCTCAGCAGCAGTGGATGAGTTCTTGGTGCTTTACATGTTCTCCAGCATTTGGTGTTATCGGTGTTTTGGATTTTAGGCATTCTAATAGGTATGTAGAGGTATCTGATTTTTGTTTTAATTTGCAATTTCTTAAATGTTTATCATCCTTGGAAAGATGTCTTTTATTCAGTTTTTAAATTAAGTTGTTCATTTTTCTATTGATTAGAGTTATTTGTAAATAATCTCTGCACCCAATGTGGGTCTTGAACTCATGACCTGAGCTAAAGTCAAATACTTAACTGACTGAGCCTCCCAGGTGCCCCAATTATCATTTCTTTCTGTGAGAACAATTGAGTTGTAGATTCTTAGCAACTCTGAAGTTTATAAGATAGTATTGTTAATGATAATCACTATACTGTGCATTAGATCTTTAGGACGTGGTTATCTACAAGTAACAACTTTGTACCCTCAAACAGTATCTCTCCATTTCCCAGTCACTCCCCACCCCCAACCCCTGGTCTTTGGTAACCACGATTCGACTTCTATTTCTACATAAATAATCATGTCAGCTGTAAAGAAGAACTGTTTCCTTCCTTCCTTCTTCCTTCCTTCCTATGCCTTTTACTTCCTTTTCTTGTCTCATTGCATTAGCTAGGACTTCTCATAAGATGTTGAAAAGAAGTAGTGAGAGAGATGTCTTTCCTTTGTTCCTGATTTTAGTGGGAAGGTTTCTAGCTTCTCACCATTAAGTATAGTAGTACAGGTTTTCTGTAGATGTTCTTTATCAAGTTGAGGAAGTTCCCCTCTATTCCTTGTTTGCTGAGATGAATATTTTTTAAACAAGCATTCTCACCCCTGGTGTCATTAAAGCGATGATCTAGGCAGGTGTAAAGAAAATTGCAAATTAGAAGTTTGATTTTCTATTCGAAGTTATACTTTGTTGACTGTGTTATGCGATATCTTTTAGAAATCTCTTTCTTTGATAACATGGAGCTAAACTATGGTCAAGAGAAGCTTTTTCAAATCTGGGTTGTGGGGAGTAGCAGGGGTAGTGAAGAACGGAAACATGTAAAAAATGAGATTTTGTGTCTCATGTCATGCCACTAACATTTTCTACACAAGGAATCAAAACTCAATAATCTTTAGAAGAGGGTAGACAATTTTTTATATGCATGTCACTAGTAGAATAAATTCAGATGACTCAAGTAAGAAAATCTAAATGAAAAATTCTTCCCCAGTCAAGCAAAGAAATGAAAATGGTTTTATTTGAAACTGCTTCTCATTTAAGGGCATAATAGACAAAAATGTAGAGTGTAAATATTGAGGAAACTCTTCCAAGTAACAAAGTAAAACATAATGGAAATGCTCTTTCATAAAAGTAAATCCCTTTGTGCTGCTTCAAAATTTATGTTCTCTGTTGGTTTCATAAAACCTTTATTTTGGGACTGTGAATTTTATGGAAAGGGCATTAATATTTATTCAGTGATAGCAAAGATAAATGAATTTTATAAAAAGATTATATACCTTAAACATCACTAAATTGCATGTCTGCAGCAAAAGCTTACAGAATTTTTTCTTTATGAACACTTTGTAAACATTCACTAGGTGGCACAAAGAAGCCAGTGATAGAGAAAGACCTGGAAAAATCATGTAATTAAGCCCACACTGGGTAGGCCTACATGTTGTGAAGTTGCCCATAAAAGAATCTCATGGAAAACTCTGAATTGAAAGTACTGAGGTCTACAAAGATTAGAAGGTACCTCCAAGCATTTACCGTAGGGGCACATTTGGGCCGCATGTAATTGACATCTCTGTTTGTAAGCTAAGGTATATCTATCCATATTGTAAAATTTAAGTTGATATTAATATATAAATGGGATGTATAATAATCAATTTGCAACACTATTGTTAGGCATTAAATTCAAAGTATTACAATGATCAATTTTTATTTGAAAAAATAATTTCTTAAATATAACACCACAAAAGTAATCTATAAGACCCAAAGACTTGTTCACGTTTTTAATAAGCATTGCCTACCTTTTTTTCTAAGTGAGGAATAAATGAAGAAGATAGGCTGGTAATGGGTTACAATTTTGTGTTTGGTTATGGTGGGCTTAATGAATGTAGAAAATAGACAACAATATAACCAAATCACATTACCAAACTAATTAATATTGCATTTATAGATATGACATTAAAAAGCTTTTCAGGACCCCTTGAACTGGGCTCAGTATCTTTACAACAGGCCCTGGTCCTCTCTTATCTATACTTACTATATCATAACACTTGTATCTTTTAAGCACAGTATCTGGAACACAGGAAAAGCTCTACAAATGTTACCTTTTAGCTGTTATTATTATTATTGTTATTATTATTAAAGTATTTCTTGAATAAATAGATGTTAATTAAATCTCTGAAGCTAGTAATTACTTATTTTGGGTTATTGATATTGTTGTCGTGTGGACATGTCTCACACTTGGCTGTACAGAATTAGCAACATGGTAAAACAAGATAGTTGAATACAGAGGAAACCCAGACATTCTATTTCCATCTGAAACTTGGAATTAGGCAAATGGTCACTAGGCATTCTTTCAATGAAGCGCCGGGCTTGATTTTTGTTTGAGCAAGTTATCCTGTACAAGCAAAAGTTACCTTGTAGATTTTTGGCTCACAGAGATATAAGGAATTTTTGTTGGTTCACTAACCTCTCCAGAGATGTGGTCAATGGCCTGTTGGACATAAACCAAGTTTTATATCTAACATAGCAATTTTATTCTAACATTTTCTTGTCAAATAGCCTTAGGACGTAAATTCTTTTTTTTTAAATAAAATATTTAAATTCAAGTTGGTTAACATGTAGTGTAATAATGGTTTCAGGAATAGAATTTAGAGATTCATGACTTACATACAACACCCAGTGCTCATCCCAACAAGTACCTTCCTCAATGCCCTTCAACCATTTAGCCCATTCCCCCATCCAACATCCCTCCAGCAACCCTCAGTTTGTTCTCTGTGTTTAAGCCTCTCTTAAGGTTTGCCTCCTTCTCTGTTTTTATCTTATTTTTGCTTCCCTTCCCCTATGTTCATCTGTTTTGTTTCTTAAATTCCACATATGAGTGAAATCATATGATGTTTAACTTTCTCTGACTGACTTACTTTGTTTAGTATAACACATTTTAGTTCCATCCACATTGTAGCAAATGGCAGGATTTTATTCCTTTTGGTCATGGAGTAATATTCCATTGTGCATGTATATCTTGATTCATTTGTCAACTGATGAGCATTTGGGCTCTTTCCATACTTTGACTGTTGTTGATAGTGCTGTTATAAACAAAGAAGTGCACGCGCCCTCTTGGAATCAGCATTTCTGTATCCTTTGGATAAATACCTGGTAGTCTGGGTCCTAGGGTAGTTCTATTTTTAATTTTTTAAGGAAGCCCCATACTATTTTCCAGATAAATGCACCAGTTTGCACTGCTGGTGAGAATGCAAACTGGTGTAGACATTAATTCTTAAGTGCTTTCGGATTTGGCTTAACATCTTACTGTCTCTTTCGGTGATTACTTAAAAATTTTGTTTCACATATGTTCATTCTATATACACATGAGAGTAATGATTTTACGTTTTTGAAAATTATACTCTAACACAGTGCAGTTTAACAATATTTTAGGAAGTTGTGAATCTCAACTCTGACAGTTATTGAGAATTTTTCCCATTACTCTGAGCACTGTTGCATATAGAGGATGCTACTCTACAACATGTTTGTAACTGATTTTCTTTGATGATTTATACTTAACAATTGGAATTTAAAGGGAAGATATGACAGACTCAACATTTGTTGACATTTGAACAACCCTGATGGCCTAAATTTTTTTGGTTTAATTCTCTTAGAAAGAGCTTTGGAGAAAAACAAAAACCAATAATAACAGTAACAAACTCACAAGACTTGTTACAATTCCCTTTGTCCTATAAGAGAGCAACATCTTTTTTCTGTGTTCTTAACTACCCCTGATTTATGTTCAT
>NC_043714.1:5158346-5166188 GCF_006229205.1 Suricata suricatta
TCCACTCATCAGGTGATGGACGTTTAGGCTCTTCCCATGCTTTGCCTATTGTAGACAGTGCCGCCAGGAACATTTCTGTTTCAAAGAGCACAGTTTTGGAGAGGCTCTTTTAAGCAAGCTGAGGATCTTGAATCGTCTATCAAAGAATACACAGTAACTGATGAAAAGAGAGAGGGGGAGAGATAGAGAGAGAGGGAGAGAGAGAGAGAGTGACAGAGAGAGAGAGAGAGAGAGAGAGAGAGATTTTCCTGAAACGTTTCTGGCTGGCAAAGCACTTTGCATGATAAATGTGGGATTTTTTTCCCCCAGAACCTAACGCTTTAGCATTTATTATAGGCAAAAAATATTTTTTAAAGTTTATTTATTTTTGAGAGAGACCAAGACAGTGTGGGGAGGACAGAAAAAGGGGGAGAGAGAGAGAATCTCAAACAGGTTCTAAGTTGTCAACACAGAGCCCGATGTGGGGCTTGAACTCATGAAACTGTGAGATCATGACCTGAGCTGAAACTGAGTCTGACATTTAACCAACTGGGCCAGCAAGGCACCTCTAGATAGAAAAGTGTTTTGGTGTTATATGTATCTATTAACATTATATACTTTATCATCAGAACATTCTCGTAGGCCAAGAAACAGATACATATCATATCTAACACTTAGTTACTTTTTTTATACTCTGTGACTTAGTCGTAGGTTTGATAATCACCCCAGGAACTGGGAAACATTTAGTTCCAAAGATACAAATGATAATGTGCTCACCAGTCTCTATAAATAGAAACAAATATCTCAGAAACACATCATATGACATGGTTTATATTATAAGTATTTGGAAAAAACCGAGATTATGATTTTATATTTACATATTTATACATACACACAATAGTTTACACCATAAGTGTTTGAAAGAGCTAAGATTTTGGTTAAAACAGTGTATGCCCAGTACTTAAACATTTCTATAATAACACATTTTCTATGATTCTAGGCATAGAGAGGAACTTAAATTTCATGTCTCTGGTCAATGTTACAAGTTTGAACATCATTACTTTGTTATACTTACATTGACTTACCAATTAACAAAGACATTTCCTAAAATATCTGATAAGTTTTTAATATATATGAACATTTTTTTTTTAAAAAAGGGTATTTTAAATAACATGGAAGACTCTATTGTGTCCCTGCTTACGTTTGCTGTGATTTCTCAAAGGTGAAAGGACATTACTTTGTGGGGTATAGTACAGTGTAGAAACATTTCTGACCAAAACAAAATTACTTTAAAGGCAAGAAAGGAGGCCACAGTTATCCATGATGACACAAAGTTCTGACAGGCAAATCATGAGCAGAAATTTCAGGTCATTTCCTGGGGGAAGAAGGACATTTCAGCTAAGAAAGGAAGGCAGGAATATTATGTGGACTCAGTGTGCTGATACCTGGCACAGAATGATTCTTATCTAAAAAGGAACTAGATTAGAAATCCATTTTTATATTTAGTTTTATATACTAAAACTTAGGCTTAGCAAATAGTACTAAGAAAATGATTGTACCTCACCACAGCAAAATGTCTAGAGAAGTCTAACATTCAATCATTCAGATTCATAGTATCAGATATCTTGCTGCAGCCAACATGCAGATGTTAGTCAATATGTGGACCAAAATCCAATTGGATATCTAACTTTTCTTTAACTCTCTTTTGGGGATGCCTGGGTGGCTCAGTCAGTTAAGCTCAGATCATAATCTTGTGGGTTCAAGCCCTGCATCAAGCCCTATGCCTGCTTGGGATTCTCTGTCTCCCTCTCTCTCTTCCCCTATCCTGCTCATGCACGCTCTCTCTTTCTTTCTCTCTCTTTCTCTCTCAAAATAAACAAATGAACTAAAACATTTTTAAAAAGCCCCTCCTACTTGATATTTTAATACTGTTAGTATTACCAGTATTACCTTCAGCCATCCATCTCTTAATTAACTTATTCATTCATTCATTCAACAAATATGTGTTTGAGGCCTTGCAATATGCTAGATCTGAACTCCATACTGAAGACACAGCAGTGAGCAAGGCATGAAACCCATATCAAGTTCATATCCACTAACTGAACATTCCTTCTCTTCTCTGTGTGGTGCTGACTGCTTGGGGTACAGACATATAAGAAAAGGCTCCCCCTTGCAGAGAGCTAGCTCGTGGTTTAATGGTGGACACAGACATATCCAGTGCAGGCCAAATGTTCTGCCACTGAGGCGGGCATAATAAGCCGAGGGAATGAATCGGAAACGCCTCCGTGACCGTGTTTTATCTTAACAGCACCTGAAACGGAGTTCCAGTCAATCCGAAAGAAGCACTTTGTTGGCACTAAGCTGACTGTTTTATTCGTCGGTTTATAGCGCGCATGAGCCATTTGTCTTAGAGATGAGAGTGTGTCACTGAGATCCCGAGAGGCCCTTTATTAATTAAATCATTAAAGAAAATGAAGAGGGAAACAAATTACAAAAGTAACTGACTAGACATCATGACATTTAAATATGGCTTTTGACGTATAAACAAGAATTTGAGCAAAAACAACATCACCAAAAATAAAAACCAACCCAAGTTCCCTACATTTGAACGATTTGTTTCTCTAAACCACGTGTGGCTGGCAGGGTGTCCTGGTGGTACGCGGGCCACCTTTGGGGCCTTGTCTTTGGGTCCTTTCCCTCTTCCTCCCCTTAACAGCAGCCTGTGTCAAGTTAAGGTCAAAAACATGCAGGAGGCAAGCAGGACAGTTTCCGGACAATTATAGAAGCCCAGTATAATCCAGTAGACCCAGAGCCTTTTCCTGACTGAGTGTCCAGAATTCTGCTTTTATCTTTAGTTTTACTAACATCTTATCTCCAAGTTTGCCTGTGTCTTCAGGAAATAAGAACCTACAATTGGATGTTAAAGGGACAGACCCCATGTTCACACCACGTCAAGCTGGGAATGATCGGTATTATAGAGCTCCTCAGACTCATTCTCTGTCCCCCCCACCTTTTCCTCACACTTCTCTGTGGACTCACTTGACTGCGTTTTATACTTTGTGATTAGTGTATATATTTCTCTGTGCTCTCTCCACGTCATCACAAATTAGCATTTTCAAAACGCTGTTCTTATCTCAGGTGCCCATAAAATGCTTCTTATTTAAAGGCTTATGTAGAGGCTAGGGGTGCCTGAGTACTCAGTTGGTTGAGTGTCCAACTCTTGACTTCAGCTCAGGTCATGATCCCAGGGTCATGAGATCAAACCTTGTGTTGGGCTCCGTGCTGGGTGTGGAGCCTACTTACGATTCTCTCTCTTTTTCTCCCTCTGCCCCTCTCCCTCACTTGCACTCTCTAAAATTACACACACACACACACACACACACACACACACACACACATACACACACATGAAGCCTGAAAGAGGCTCTGTGATCAAAGAGAATTGAATACAAAATGGGCCTCCATATTTATCAGTTTCATAAATTGGGGGGGCAGGGAGAATGAAGAATAAAATAAGTAGTCTTGACAATTTGGGAGCTTCCTTTAAACAAAACAGCAAACTGGTAGAATGTTCAACCTCTCACTGGCTGTTTGGGGTTTGATAAACACTACACACATAGAAAACGAATTGTCCTAAAATGTTACATATATTTAAAAAACATTTTAAGAAATGATCTCTATTATTTACAGGATACAATCTAAAACCTTTACTTGTCATTTATAGTTCACCATAATGTAGCCTCAGTTAACTTTTAATTCTTTTTTTACATGAAATGAAATTCTTATAAATTCAATAATAAAATGAAAAATTTAGTGGCATTGAGTGCTTTCACAAAGCCGTGCAAGCACACCTCTATCTATTTCATCACCCCAAAATAAACGTTGTACCCATTAAACAGTGACCCCCCCATCTCCCCTGCCCCCATTCCCTGGCAACCACCAATCTGGCATGTCTAAGGATTTAACTGTCCTGAATATTTTATATACATGGAATCATGCAATATGAAGCCTTTTGGGCCTGGCTTCTTTCACTTCGCATAATATTTTTGAGATCCCCTCACACCCTGACCTGTGTCAGGATGGCATTCCTTTCAGTGGCCAAAAAGTATTCCATTGTACCATGTTATATTTACCCATTCATCAGTTGATGGATATTTCATGTCTTTCCTGTATTTCTACATTATTCTCCATGAATAATGCTACTACGGACACTTACACACAATTTTTCATGTGGACATGGTTTCATTTCTCTCTGGTGAAAATGAATGGAATTACTGGGTCATAAGTTGACTGTACGTTTAACCTTTTAAGGAATTGTCAGACTGTTTTCCTGCGCCATTTTACATTCCCACCAGCAGCATATGTGATTAGAATTCCTTCACATCCTTGCCAATACTTGTTTTTATCTCTTTAAAAATATTATAGCCATTCTAGTGGGTGTGAAGTAACATCTCACTGTAGTTTTGATCTACATTTCCTTAATGACTAATGATGTGAGCATTTGTTGGGGTGCTTGGTAGCCATTTGGAGAAATGTCTCTTGAAGTCCTTTGCCCGTTTTCAAATTGGGTTTTTTGTCTTTTTATTGTTGAGTTGCAAGAGTTCTTTATGACGTTCTGGATCTTAGACCCTTACCAGATACGCTATTTGCAATGATTTTCTTCCATTCTGCAAGTTGTCTCTTAACTTTCTTGATCATGTTTTTTAATGCACAAAAGTTGTAAATTTTGTTGAAGTCTGGTTTACCTATTTTTAATTTTTTAGCTCCTCCTTCTAGTGTTAGAGTTTTACTTTTAAATCAAAGAAAAGATGAAGAGGTAGAAACACATCTCCTTGGCTCAGGGTTTTTTGACAGCCTTCAAACATCTAATGGGGGGGTGGAGTGATAGACTCTGGATGACTTTACTTTTTCTTCACTATGTTTATTAAGATGGAGAACAAATAATAGAGTTCTTTTATGTTTATAAGTGATAATTTTTTTCTGAGAACTTGCCACTCATCTGAAATAGCATTTTTATTTCAAGAGACAGAAGGGTACCCTAAGGAGGGATGGTGCAGATGGCTATGTGCATGATCAAAGGACAGTTTTCTGGAAGTCTGCACTTTGTATCTTTCCTTAGAAAATGCTGTGGAAGTTTTTCCAGATCAAATCACAGAATCCAAATTCTAACAAGTACATGCTAGCAAAGGGTCCTGTGGAAGATCTAGCATTCATCGGGTGCCTACAAGTATCAAGTACAAGGGAGATCCTTGACATGGATTACCCATGAAATCCTCTAACGCCTCAGATGGACGGTATTATTCTCATGATCTGCATTATTATGACACTCTAGTTTAGGGCTTATGGGGATTCTATTATTCTTATTTTCATAAAATTTGCCTTGTGTTACTCATTTTGTAGTTAGTAAATGTAACGGGAGTGATGCAACTTCTGTTTGAAAACCTAAGACCATAGGTGCCATATTCCAAAGGGAAGTCATGCTTTTGAAAAGTGAATCTGATCAGACCTTTCCCCTGCCTGTAATAACCTTTCAGTGGGTTCCCACTCTTCTTAGGCTGAAGTATAAGCCATAAAACACTTTCCTAATCCTCTGATTACCTCCTCTCTTCATTTTTTTACCCCTTCCCCCCTCACCCCCCGTATGGCATTTCCTATGGCCTTCTCATAACCCTAACATTTAGTCCTATTGCTACTGCAATCAAGACTGTGTTGAGTGACTTGATAACCTTTCCTTTGACACATGTATTCCCTAGCACGCTAAGGGGAGGGAAAAACTTAGAAAGAAACCTAGAAAGTAGAATTTGGGGTAGAGCCCCAACTCTAGGATATCTAGTTGCTCATCTTCAGATCCATAGTTGGAGACATATTGGGGATACTTCGCTCCTTCAGCCTCTACGTTGACATCAGCAAAGTTGAGAAACATCCCCAAACTTCCATGTTCCTGGCAACCCCATTTCTCCCCTGTCACCACACTGACATAGGCAGGAGTTAAATATCCCCCCCCCCCAATCCCGCCAAGAGCTATGTGGTCCTGGCAACTCCTTCTCCCTCTCTCCCTTCTACCTTAGTGCTTACAGCCTCAGCACTCCTGTGTGTCAGAACCTGAGACATGATAATACAAGGCTCTTTGTTTCTATTTATATCAGTCACCAAAACAACCTGGCTCCCAGAACCCTGCTCCAGACTTCCTCTCTTTTCCCTATCTCCTGTCCCTTTCCCACACTTGAAACCCTTCCCCTAAAGCCCCTGAAGCTCGTGTGGACCCATATGAAACTTCTTTATATTTCTCTCTGTGGCTCAGACCCCCTTCTTCACTATCTGTCTAGACCTGACCCAAGAATAGCTGGTTCCTTGTAGCTTACTCATTTGGTGTCTGCGTTAGATTCATTCACCCCTCGGAACCAGGACTGGAAGGAGGTCTCTCGTCTTTGATGCCACATCCAGATGACTGTCCTTCCCCCATGATTAAAAGGCATCAGCTTGCAGCTTATGCTCTTGGACCACATTACTCACCAACTCTTAGTGTGATCATCCCCAGCCCCATTGTACTGGCCACATTATTGGAAGATGCTCGTGCCTGCACTGTCACTCTCTTCAAGATTTCTGTCTCCCCCATCCCTAGTTTTATTGAGATATAATTGATATCTGACATTGCATACATTTAAGCTCTCTGATCTGATTTGGTACATTTATGTGTTGCAATAAGATAATCTATTATATTTTATATAGGATAACCTATTATAATCTATTATATTTCCCCTACTTTTACAGATGTTCTTTCTCCCCCCTGAAGTTATAAGATATCTGCTATCATTTCCACTTTGTTCAGTGAAATTCCTTTAGAAATTCTTTAAGGATGGGTTTACGATACAAATCCTCTTTATTGTCCTCTATCCAAAATTGTTTTTAATTCTCCTTCATTCCCAAAGGATCCTTTCAATGGATATAGGATTTGTGGTTGATTTTTTTCTTTCAGTACTTAAAAAACATTGTGTCATCTCCTTCTGGTATCCATGGTTTCAGGTAAAAAATAGGGTGCAATTCAAATTGGTATTTCCCTACATGTGGTATGTAATTTCTGTCTAGGTGCTTTCAATATTTAATTTTGCCTTTACTTTTAAGAAGTTTCATTACAATATGTCTTGGTATAGATTTCTTTGATTTTATCTTATGTGTTGTTTATTCAGTTTCTTGAATCTGTAGGTTTATGTATTTGGGAAGTTTTTAGTCATTAGTTGTTCAGATACTTTTTCATGCCCATTCTTTCCTTCTCTGGGACTTCGCTGAAATGAATGTTAGCTCTTATGTCATTGTCCCAAGTCCCTGAGTTTCTATTCACTAGAAAAAAAATAAATATTTCTCTCTGTTATTCAGAGTGTCTAAATTCTCTCTGCTGTACATTTTGGGTGAGTTTTATTTATTATCTGACTGCACTGTCTTCAGCCATGTCCATTTTGCTATTTAGCCCAATCTACTGAGTATTTTTTCCATCTTGGTAATTATATTTTTCAGTTCTATAGTTTCCTTTTTTTTTTTTTTTGCTTTTTTGTTTTTTTTGTTTTGTTTTGTTTTTTAATTTTGCCTTATCACTTCTATTTCTTTGCTGGGATTTTACATTTATAAAAATTTGTTTTGAGAGAATTTGTCATTGTCAATACAATTTTGTGATTGGTACTTTAATATCTGTTCTGTATCAAATGATTGTAGGATCTGATTCAACTTGGCATTGCTGTTTGTTGATTGTCTTTTCTCAGTGAAGTCATGATTTTCCTGGTTCCTGGCATGGCAACTGATTTTCTCTTATATCCTGGACATCTTGAAAATTATGTGATGTCACTGAGATACCACCTCACACCAGTCAGA
>NC_043714.1:5166288-5168732 GCF_006229205.1 Suricata suricatta
TCTGACTTGGCCCGTTCACAGCATCTGGGAGGCTGGGCTCTTCCTATGGCTCGAGGATTCCACTTTGTCACGGTCATCCATCTCCTACTGTCCTGAGCACTAACAATCTGCCAACGTCAGAGAGCCCCCGAACTCTGTTCTCAGGTCTCATCTCTTCTCAGCCTACCTTTACTCTTCAGTAACCTCGGTCGCTCTTGCAGTTTTAAATGCCATCTACATTTAAACACATGCTTATGACTTCCAAATGTATATTTCCGCCTCCGCCTCCCCTTAGAATTCCAGGCCCATAGACATACCTGGCTGATATTTCAGAGATCAGGGGTCTTGTAAGCATCTCAGCTTTGGTGTGGTCTCCTTTGAACATGCTCCTTTCTCGGTCTTTCTCTTCTTGGAAAATGGTGACTCCACCTCTTCAGGCGTTCAGGACCAAACCGTTGGTGTTATCCTTGACATACCATTTGGTTTTCTAATATCCCACATCCAGTTTGTCCCCTCTGACTTCAAAAAATATACACAGCATCTGTCAAACTCTCTTCCTCTCCACGACTACCTTCCTGATCAAAACCATCATCACGTCTCATTGGGTGATAATAATATCCAGGTAACGGTGTCTCCACCTTATCTCTTTTCCCCATCTGAGTCTCACAGGCCCAACTTCTCAGTCTGGAAAATCAAGTCTGCAGTTCTCACCAACACACTTGTTCTACCTTCTCTGTTTATTTAATATGTTAGGACTTATGACATGTGAAATTTTTACATGTCATTGGCTTATTTGCCTACTTAAATGATTTCCTGAGGTAATCTGACCCTTTCATGATGGAACTCATTTCTTAAAGTTCACTTTAAATTGAGAGAAAACCTTTCACTCATTCAAATTAATACTTTAAGTGTTCAACAGCATTAACTTTTAGCAACAAAGTAAATTGAAAAAAAATTAAGTGTGAGTAACTGAAGTCAGCTCGATTCATCCTTCCCCAGTGTGTGTTAGAGTTGGATTGTTTTTATGAATTCTTTTGTATGTCAGTTTTGAGAAGAAGTGGGTGGAAATTCACCACAAGGTTAGCCAATCCATCTCCCTATAAGGGAAAATATTTTTCTTCCAAATGAGACCTTCAAGCCTTTGCCCTATCAAAGCACACATTCTGGATCTCAGCATGGCAGAGATTATTTGGAATTTGGGAGTTGTCAGTCCTGGTGATCTACAGGCAGATTAGTGGCTGGTGTGATGACTATTAAAAACACCTATCACAGCCCTAGTCGACAAGGACCATTTGTCTGCTTGACATCAAAATAGCCTGAGTCACAGGGATTGTGATTTCTCATCTTCATGAAGGACTTTTACTTTGCTAGTTTACCTCCTTCCATCCAGATATCTTGCCAATGTATTGATGGTTCGTTCATTTTAGCATTTTCTATTTTTTTATTTCTTTATTCTAACTTTCCTAATTCTTGACTGTTTCCCCTTACTTATGCTGCTTTAAGAAGGAAACTCAATTTTGCCCTTTTCCAAGGCTATTGAAGTTACCTAAAGTTACTGGATACAATCCACTTTCCACCACTATGTCTGTGGCTTTTTGTTGTTGTTGGAAAGTATATTTAACTTCCATAAAGTCTATTATAAAATCACCAACTTGCTCAACACAATATTAGTACATACCAACAATTTTCAAATTATTCAACGTTTTCAAGAAAGAAATGAAAATGTTTAATAAACTGGAAATTATCTTTATAATTCAAAAGCCTTTCCAAAGAATTTACCACTGGAAATTAAGCAAGAAAACTCACAGACTGTGTCTTGTTCTCTGTAGGAAACCACAGTGGTAAGAGCATGGGGTAGACTACCTCAATGGGATTTGGGGGCAGGGGTTGTCAATTCATGGTTAGAACTTCATTGAGGTATATTGTACAATCAACTGCATATATTCAAAGGGTTCCACATGACCATCTTTGAGACATGGGTAAAGTATTTTGTGTTTTCTAATCATTTACAGCAGAAATCCTCACCACAATCAAGATAATGAACGTGTCCATTGCCATGGAAAGTTTCCAATGCAACTTAAAAATTTTTTTTTAACATTTATTTATTTTTGAAAGACAGAGAGAGACAGATCATGAGCAGGGGAGGGGCAGAGAGAGTGGGAGTCACAGAATTTGAAGCAGGCTCCAGGCTATGAGCTGTCAGCACAGAGCCTGATGTGGGGCTCAAACCCAAAAACTGTGAGATCGTGACCTGAGCTGAAGTTGGACACTCAACCAACTGAGCCACTCAGGCACCCCAGACAGCTATTTCAGTTTTTGATGATTAGGAGAAAATTAAAATTTATTTCATTGCAAACCTTTCCTCCCTCCTTTCCCCCACCTCTCCTTTCCTTCCTCCCTTCTTCTCTTTCTCCTTCTTTCCCTTCCTCTACCCTCCTCAATTTATTTTTGAGAGAGAGAGAGAG
>NC_043714.1:5168832-5196241 GCF_006229205.1 Suricata suricatta
TTAGGCAGAAAGGACAAGAGCCTGGAGCTCCTCTTGTGTCTGCCATTTTTTAATCGCTTTCAGCTCAAAATAGTTCGTATGCTAAAGTGCCATATTGAATAGTGCATTCTGACCCCCTCCATTTTCTACTTTTCTTGTGTAGTTGCTAATTTTCACTAGGAGGCGTACAGTGGGGGGTGAAGTCATGGGCTCCACAAAGCCTCTCCCCTTTGTGCTCTGACTGCTCAGAGCCCTCAGTGCTGGTAGGTGTCCAAGGACCTCTCTTGGACCAGGCTCCCAGAATGTGTTTTAACTGATAATGAGACTATTTTCTTCCATCACCAGAGTGTCCCTTAAATTATTTCAGACTCAAAGTTCTTAAATTTAAAGCAGCCTGATGCAACTTGGTTAGAACACGTAGTTTGAATGCAGGCACCTTGACTTGAAACATTTGAAAGTATGAATGTGATTGGTTTTAGCTGTCTATTCATAAAAGGTTGGAGGGGTGTTGGTACCTGGGCAGTCCCATTCAAACGGTAGGAAGGAATCAGGTACCTACTTGGCCCCTGGGATTCAAGAGGCCCAATGCCATGCTTGAGGGACTGAAGAACATTCCAACCCGTGCTGATGTTGTTGGTTTCTGGAGAGGCTTTCCTTTTGACTGTTTGATAAGAGCTGGGTTTCTTTGGAGACCCAGAAATTTCCAGAGCAATCACATCTTTTCTTTGCCCCCAGTGCCTGCCTATTTGGAATAGTGGAATGGCAAGAATTTATAACTTTTAACTCCCCCAGGAACAGGACAAGAGGTGGTATTAAAGCTTGTTAGTATTTAATCACACTGTATCTCAGTGCAAAGCCTCACTCATTCAGAGCAAAAATAACTTGTGCGTAGCTCACCTCTGAACCTGGTAAGTTAGTCCTTAAGCAGATCAACACAGTCTAACACATACTTTACTGACAAAGTGGGTATAAATTTGAGTCTTCGGCTTTGTAAGTAATTAGTTTCCCATGGTTTGTTATGAAAAAGTTAAACTAAATGTCACCTTGAGAGAAAAATACCTCATAGTTTGTCAAAACTTGGATTTGGTTGGCATAGAAATGCATCGTTAAAATATCAAAGTGTAGGTGAGTTATGAAATTTTTTTTTCTTGTATGGATAGGAGGTTACTCTGTTCCATAAGTAACATAGATCTTAGCTCTTACAAGTGAGGAAAGTAAGGTCAACATTTTAAAAATATACATCTGGCTAATTGGGTTGAGTTTTAGCTTAAGAAGTAAAGTGAAAATTAATCTTAAAGAGAGTGAAATGTGGGAAGGAGCAAGGATAGAAAAAAGAAAAAGGAATTGTTGGTTGCATGTTTCCTCTTGGGTAGGCATTGTGCTAGGCACTCTTCCCTTTGCTATCTCAATGAGGAGAGAATAGGGATGGAAACGCTTCAAAATGACCCCCTCTGGGGTATAATTAGCTCTTTCCCTTGAGAATCTTACATTACCTGACAACTGATCATTGTCACAAGCCAATAAGACAAACTGCACTGGGCATAATTGTTCCCTTATTTTAAATGGAAGGAAAAATACACAGAACATGTGCTCAGAGGAGAATTCCAGGTGAATTACAGGTATCTCAGATTTGCTTTCCCTGGTTTGACCAGATTTTGTGCTTGCCAATGGGAAATTGTTAATCTACTTTTCCTATTAATGGGACATTATTTACTTTAACTGAATGAATATTTGCAGAGAACCTTTTATGTGCCATGTGGTGTGACAGGTAAGGGAGAAGAGTGGGAGGTGGTCTCTGTGTTCAAGGACATAGACATCCACTGAAGGAGAAACACAAGACCCACTCTATAAGGAAGAAGATGGGATGTGTCCTCATCAAGCCAGATGCTAATTCTGATGAAGGCTTTGCAGAAAGGACTTCACTGGATGGTGGGAAATGAGGTATGGGGATTCTAGATAAAGAGGCTAAATGAGGACAAAGGGGCATGAAAGTGGGTCTTGTAGCTGTGGAAGGCAGAAGATAGCTCTAGCTGGATGCGTACCATCTGGGTGTAGGGTTGACAAAAAGGCTGGAAGGATGAATTACAAAGGGGCTTTGGTGGACTTTGAATGACAGAACCAGAATGGGAAGTCAAGTAAAGGTTTTGAACAGGGAAAGATGGAATAGGGAAAAGAGAGACTGGAGGCAGGAGACCATCATTGTCAATAGTCTGGGTTAGACATTATGTGGGAAAAAAGCACGAGACTAACTATGGAAACCAGCGGGGTCTTCAGAAAGACATTAAAGGTGGTCAAAAGGATCTGGGCATGGACAGTGGAAACTAGATTCTGTCACTTCCAAGCCACGTGGCTACGCTAGTCTCTTAAGTTGCTGCGATCAATTTCCTGACTTGTGAAATGGAGGTAGTATGCACCTTAGAAGTTCCTTGAGAATGCCTTTTAAATTCTGAAGTACCATACTCACAGTTCTAGATTCTGGAGTTCTGGCAGTAGAATAAAACAAAGTGGCCTGCCCTCACGATTGGGGGAATAGGAAAGAAAACACTCTAAGTAAGTAAAATACACAGAGTATTGGTAATAATAAGTGGTGAGGAGAAAAAATAAGGCAGAGAGTGGGGATATAAGATGAGCAAAGAGCATATTGGAGTTTTAGATAAGGGAAGGAAGTCACCAGGACAGACTGGGAGGAAACGAGAAGGTCAGCATGCAGATATCTGAGGAAAAGGGTTCCAGGAAGGGAAAATAGGAAGTGCAAGGGTCCTGGGGCAAGAACACCCTCGGAGTATTTGAGAAATACATGAAGACCAGTGTGCTGGAGCAGAAATATGGGACGCCAGATTATGTAGAGCTTATGGGATAAAGCGCTTTGGCTTCTTACCCTTAGTGAAAGGAAAAACTGTTGGAAGGTTTTGAGCAAAGGCATGACAAGATGTGACTTAGGTTATAACTCTATCCTTCAGACGGTACATTGAAGAGAGGCAGGAGAGCAGCATGGTCCAAGGTGCAGGGTATGGTCCTTGTACCAAGGTAGGGACAAGGGAGTTGGGGCGTGAGAATGTCCAGGTCTCTGACATGTTTTGAAGGTAAAGCTCACAGCATTTGCAGATAGAGTGTTAGAGAAAGAAAGTCAAAAGTGACTCCAGGTTAAATGAAGCTGCCCTTGACTGATTAAGAGAAAACTACAAAATGAACTAGATTGTGTGGGAATCCTAGGAGCTCCGTTTTGGACCTGCTTTCACTGAGACATTTGAGTGGTAATACGTGTCAGGCTGTTGGCCATGAGCCTGGCATGGAAGGAAGAGACCTTCACCGAGCTTGCAGTTACAGAGAAGAGAAGTGGGTTTTGCCACAGTGGTTTTATTGACCAAGATTTTATTATAAAAGTGAGTTTTCAATCCCTGAGAGTAAACAAACAAACAATGAATGGTCAGACTATATCTAAAAGTAAAACTCTGACCCATAATCTGCAGCAACCAGACAAGGAAGTCGACCTGCTATCTTTATATCTTTATGTCAGCTTGTAGAAAATCAGGCCATGATCTCCAGTAACAACCCAGGAAGCCAGACCATAACCTCTGGGACAAGCAACCCCAAATAGAAGGACTTGATTGAAACTGATAGCTTTCCTAATTTTTGTCCTCACTTCCAACTTAGGACCAACCAGAGAAAGTCTAACACACTTCTAACCAGCCAATAGGGTCTCCAATTCGAGTTAGCTCAACCACAGCTCCTCAAGGTCAACACACTCCAATCAGGGCACACCTGGAGCCTCTGTCTTCTAGAACGCTTTCCCCTCCTCTCTCGAACTTCTAGTCTCTGACCAATGTCAGTGATGGTGGCTTCCTTACAGCAAGCACTGAATGAATAGCATTTGCTTATTCTTGTTTGATTGGTCTTGCTTTATTTCCACATTTCCCATCATATCTGCACATCGTAGACAAATAACCCCTCCAGTAAGGTGATCCTCCAGTTATATGTGGATATAGTTCCCTCTCTAGAGAATACTGGGATAGTCACAGAAAACTATCTTTTTGCTTCCTTGAAGTTAAAAAATACTTAAACTTAACACTTGTTGTCAATGCATTTGCATGCATCTGAGAACAATTATGTTAAATTGGCTCTTCTGCTATGAAACAGCTGAGCCCAAACAATTAATTATATGGTCAAGCAGTTGCTCTAATTTAGTTATTTATACAGAAACAACCAGAACAGTAATGGCCTATTTATTATGTGCTAATAAAGGGTTGAATTTGGCTTGGTCTAAATAATTTGTTAACTTTTTTTTATCATGATAGTGGAGTTTTAAAAAACAGTTATTGGCAGCATTTCTACTATAAAAATTCTGTAAATATTATTGTTGAAAGACTTGAATATCTAGAATGGCTAAAATGTTCATATATTTTTAAATATGTGTTTTTCAAATACTTATCTAAATTATTTAATCACTTTCATTATGATTATCTCTAGTTCCAGATTTAAAGGTTAAAAAGAAGCTGAGATTTAAAAAAAATTTTTTTAATGTTTATTTTTGGGAGAGAGAAACTGACCAGAAGTGGGGGAGGAGCAGAGAGAGAGGGAGACCCAGATTCTGAAGCAGGCTCCAGGGTCTGAGCTGTCAGCACAGAGCCTGATGCGGGGCTTGAACCCAGTAACTGAGCCGAAGCTGGATGCTTGACTGACTGAGCCACCCAGGTGCCTCAAGAAGCTGAGGTTTTATGGCCACTGAAAAAGATCCTAGTTTGGAATTAGATGGGTAAGGAGTGCGCTTGTTGGGATGTACAGAATGGTTGCATCACTAAATTGTATAACTGAAATTAATATAAAACTATGTGTTAACTTTACTGGAATTAACATTTGATAAAAACAAAACAAGTATTTCGTATTTGATTTCATGAGAATGTGCTTAGACTTTTGTAAGTTTATTTATTTATTTATTTATTTATTTGAGAGAGAGAGAGAGAGAGAGAGAGAGAGAGAGAGAGAGAGAATCCCAAGCAGAGTCTGCACCATCAGCACAGGGCCGGATGTGGGGCTTGAACCCAGAAACCGAGAGATTGTGACCTGAGCTGAGATCAAGTGTTGGACGCTTAACCGGTTGTGCCACAAGTCAGTTTCCTCATGACCCAGCAATAGCACTGCTGGGGATCTACCCAAGGGATACAGAAGTGCTGATGCATAGGAGCACATGTACCCCGATGTTCATAGCGGCCCTTTCTACAATAGCCAAAGCATGGAAAGAGACTAAATGTCCATCACCTGATGAGTGGATCAAGAAGATGTGGTATATATACACAGTGGAGTACTACTTGGCAATGAGAAAGAATGAAGTCTGGCCATTTGTAGCAAAGTGGATGGACCTTGAGGGTGTCATGCTAAGCGAAATAAGTCAGGAGGAGAAGGACAGATACCATATGCTGTCACTCATAGGTCTAACAGGAGAACAGGAGAAACCTAATGGAGGACCATGGGAAAGGAAAGTCGGGGGGAAGAGTTGGGGAGAGGGAGGGAGGCAAGCCATGAGAGACTTTTGAATGCTGAGAACAAACTGAGGGCTGAAGAGGGAGGGGGGAAGGGGAAGGGGGGAAGATGGTCATGGAGGAGGGCACTTGTGGGGAAGAGCACTGGGTGTTATATGGAAAGCAACTTGGTGATAAACTATTCATAAAAATAAATAAAGCAGAGATGGTGGTGCTTGTCTAATGTAATCCACAGGACTTCGCTGCCGATGTGGTGAGACAACGTATATGAAATGATTTTGCAAGCTAAGTGCTAACAGCAATGGGGTTTATTATCACTATTAGTTCGTATTCATATTTAGCACCTCAGAGCACCTAAGAAGTATTTTCTAGGGTGTGTCCTGTCCTCATGCAGAGTGAGAGACTGTGGAGAACGTGCGCTCTCCTGGGCAGGAGCCTTACGTCTTCCTTTGTTTTGGTGGCAGGTCTTAAGAGTATCTCAACGGCCGGACATTCCCTCTGTCCTGGGAATGACACAGAGCATGTGTTGTACCAGACTAATGAGATCAGGAAACACGCAACCCACTGACTTAGCAACGTGACCCTGTTATGAGCCACACACACCAGCGTTCAAAAATAAATTTTGAGCAACAGAACCACCGCATTGATGACTGGCTGTGTGTACCTCCCGCCTCTTGCCAACAGCTCACCCCAGCATTTTACAGGGAGTAGGTATTCTGCCCCCTGGGAGAAAACGGCCTTTCTCCCAGTTGAAGGAATGCAGATAATTGGAGACTTTTCAGGATTTCTTTATTTGTAAAAACAATTGAAATTCACCCAAACAAAGAAGGCTCCCTCTCTAACTAGGGCTTGCTTATTTTATTCAAACCTCTGCTAAATCTGGGACTTTGTTTTCCCCCTAATTAGTGACCTTCAGACACGTTTGGAAGTGAAGCCTCTGCAATTGGCTTTGTGGCTTAGTGTGTGTTTGGGGGCGTGCCAGGAGTCCAGTGTGCCCAGCGACTTCTCCCGGAGCCATGTGGCCTTCACGGCAAACACAAACGAAATGCAGGGAAAGGAATTCTTCATTTTACAAAATCCCCAAGTGATGGTTTATAACTGATCCTCTTTGTCATTCCCCAAATGAGTCAGCAAAGCTACTAGTTAACTGTTCACTGTAAAATGATCTAAACCCTTGACTGCATCTCTCGCGTTAACACGTTAAGCCACCAGAATGCCTGATCTAAAATGCAGTGTGATCAGGAGCGCCTGGATGGCTCCGTCAGTTATGCGTCCAGCTTCAGCTCCGGTCATGATCTCTCGGTTGGTGGGTTCAAGCCCTGCGTCAGGCTCAGTGCTGACAGCTCAAAGCCTGGAGCTTGTTCTGGATTCTATGCCTCCCTCTCTTTCTGCCCCTCCTCGACTCATGCTCTGTCTCTCTATCTCAAAATGAAATAAACATTAAAAAATTTTTAATGTAATATGATCTTTATCCTAGCTTCTTAAATCCTAGCTTTTAAAATGTATAATCATATACAACACATTTTAGCTCAGCAATGTACTGCTAACTATATATTTTTGCACAGAGATCTGTGTGTGACTACTCCATGACTCTTACCAATGATAGGTTTGCTTTAAAAGGCCATAAAGGAAATTTTAAAATAAAATTATAACAACTCTGTGTTTCTTTGTTTCAAAGTAGTATCTTACTTTTTTTTTAATTCAAAGTAACTTCTAGATGCCATCTTAGTATCTCTCATCATCACACACAAATCTGATGCCCTCATTAAGAAACCAAATACCACAATATTTTATGCTACATGGGGAGCAACAATAATATCCCTTTCTTTTTTGATCTTTGTACTCGACATGCTGGGGAAGTTGCCTGTGAGTCATTTCAGATCTCCAGAATCTGACTGTCCCAATAATTCAGCCAATACAGGCTACAGTAAAAAAATACTGGGTGAGGCTTGAAGTTAATTTTTCTTTAATTATATGAGCAGTTACTAAATTCTCTATTTTAAAATTATGTTAACGTTTTTCATCTTTTATTTTGTAGGGACAGACCACATCAAACGATTTTAAAGGCATCTAGTGCTGCTCTGGGTCCTTATCAAGTCCTCAGGGGTCACAAAGCAGAAGAGAGTAAGGGACTGAATACCCAAACGATGGCCAGATCATATATAAAAACAGAACTGTGGCTCACAACCTGCAGCCACTTACCCAGGGAACCAACCCCTTCTCTGCAACAGGCAACCCGGTAAGCCACCTGCTGAGTGCAAGCGGACCAGAAGACACCACCCCCCACCCCCCGAATATGCCGCTTTGGCACAAAGACTCTTTTGAGTGGCTGACAATTCGGACCTCAGGCACAGAGAGCCCCCCGCCCTCCCCCAACCTGCCTAGAAGCAGAGCATCAAATCCCCTTGTTGAGGGGCTTCCTCGCCTCTCCTGCACTAGGAAGAAAACAACTCTTGGTCACGGGAGACCGCATGGCTGGAGTCTGCCTAAAGCAACCTCGCTGAAATAATCCTGGTCTTTCATTGGGTGACCCCATGTGTTTACCTTCCCACAGTTCACCGCCCCAAAGCCCACACCCCGTTTCCTCCATGCACACACTTTGCCGTAGTGCATGTGCTTTACTAAAACAGTGTGTAAGCTTCTAGTCTAACCCACGGTGCATCTTCGCCTCTTCTGGGAACCCTTTGTACTCATGTGAAATAAACATTTTCTCCTGTTAATCTGGCTTTTTTTTTCCTCTTTAATTTTTATACTCCAGCTACTGAAATTAAGAGGATAGGGGGAAAAAGCTTTTTCCCTCTTATGTAGCTTTGGAGACCCTCATGGGATGGCATGGGCATCCCATTCTCTGGGGGGGCTGTAGCTGAGTCTGGGGACATCTAAGCCGAAAAGGCAAAAAACCTTACCAAGACAGCGTCTCTGAATTCTGCTCAGAGTCGGATCACATGAGGGCAGTAATGTTGACTGGTTGCTGAAGCTAAGGCTTCCAACACTATATTGAATAACAATGGCGAGAGTGGACATCCCTGTCTTGTTCCTGACCTTGGGGGAAAGGGCTCAGTGTTTCTCCATGGAGGATGGTATTAGCATTGGGTCTCTCATATATGTTTTGTTTTAAAATTTTTTTATGTCTTTTATTTTTGATAGAAAGAGACAGAGAGTGAGCTGGGGAGGAGCAGAGAGAGAGAGCGAGACACAGAATCTGAAACAGGCTCCAGGTTCTGAGCTGTCAGCACAGAGCCTGACACAGGGCTCAAACCCATGGACTGTGAGATCATGACATGAGCCAAAGTCGGACACTTAACTGACTGAGCCACCCAGGTGCCCTTCATATATGGCTTTTATGATCTTGAGGTATGATCCTTCTATCCCTACTTTCTTGATCAAAGACACTTGAAGAACTAGTTCTCTGGATATTACTCCTGGGTGACTCTCATTTTGGGTTACTTATTGTTTATTGGTTCTTTTCCGTCCAGGGACAGCATTGTTTTCTTTTTTATGTCTTACGTGTCATTCGTTGTATGGAGGAGAACCTCAGGATAAGATTGTCCTTCTGCCTCATTTTATATCCTGAGAGCTTGGCTTGGATCTCCCTAGATTTCAACCTGCCAACGGTCTGCTTGTGGGGCCTACGGTTGTTTGTCGTGAGGCAGGGGGCACTGAAAATTTGTGATGGGTCCTACTGCAAGTGTGAGTTGCACCCCCACTTCCTGGTGTCCTGCTGACCACAGTCAGCTGTCAGAGTGTCTGGCCAGTCATTTTGGAAGTGAGTCTAGACCAAAAAATGCCTCCTTTGCACCTTCTTGTGTTCATGGTTAAGTTATTTAAAAAGAAAAAAAAGCTTATTGGTTTTAGTTTTGAGTCACATTTGGAATAGGTATACATTTTAAAAAGTTTTAAAGTGCTATTTGGAAACAAATTAGATATATTACCCACTCATACGACCTTTAAAAACATCCAGACAGCTACTACGACCTTTAAAAACATCCAGACAGCCACTTGGTATTTCCAAAAGGTTCCTTGCCCAAAGTTTAGTTCATAGTCTCCATTAGATCACATATCAGGGAAAATCTTAAAAGTAAGCTCCACAAATATTGGTAAAAAGTAGTTGTTGTCATTGAGTGGATAACCTTAGCTTGTTCTATGTGCCAGAAACACAAATTGGATCTAACTATTTTACATGAGCACTGATTTTGTATTACTATGTTTACTTGACTCATGGCTAACATTGTTTTTTATTCAAGGATAATTAACACGCAGTGTTATGTTAGTTTTAGGTGGACAATGTAGTGACTCAACAATTCATACATTACTCAATGTTCAAGATGAGTGTACTCTTAATCTCCTTCTCCTATTTTCCCCAACCCCCTATTCATCTACCCTCTGGCAATCACCAGTTTGTTCTTTATATTAAATCTGGGTTTTTTTTGTTTGTCTTTTTAAAAATTTGTTCATTTGTTTTGTTTCTTAAATTCGCCGTATGAATGAAATCATATAGTATTTGTCTTTCTCTGGCTGACTTCTGTCACTTAGCATAATATCCTCTAGATCTACCCATGTTGTTGCAAATGGCAAGATTTCATTCTTTTTATGGCTGAGTGATGTTCCATAACATTTATGCTCTATCTTCTATATCCATTTATCTATCAATGGGCCCTTGGGCCACTTCCATATCTTGGCTGTTGTAAATGATCCTACAATAAACATAACGGTGCAGATATGTCTTCAAATTAGTTTTTGTTTTCTTTGGGTAAACACCTAGGAGTAGAATGACTGGGTCATATGGTAATTCTAATTTTAATTTTTGAGTAACCTTCTTCCAATTTTCCACAGTGGCTGTGCCAGTTTGCATTCCCACTAACAGTGCACGAGGGTTCCTTTTTCTCCACATCCTCGCCAACACTAGTTATTTCTTTTGTTTTTGATTTTAGCCATTCTGACAGATATATAGTGATGCCTCATTATGGTTTTAATTTGCATTTCCCTGATGATGAGGGATATTGAGTATCTTTTCCTGTGTCTGTTGGCCATGTGTATGTGTTCTTTAGAAAAATGTCTATTCGGGTCCTCTGCCCATTTTTAATTGCATTATTATTTTCTTGTTGAGTTGTAGAACTTCTTTGTATATTTTTATATTAACCTCTTACCGGATATATACTTTGCATATCTTCTCTCATTAGCAGGTTGCCTTTTTGTTTTGTGGATAGTTTCCTTTGCTGTGTAAAAACTTTTTATTTATTTTGGTGTAGTCCCAATAGCCTAATCTTACTCTAAGATCTCTATTTGCATCTCTCTTTATGTTATGCATGTCTATGTATGTATGTTATATATAGTGGTATTTTTCTACCTCTGGATAGTATTACCAAAATGAACTTGTAAAAGAGTTCTGTGTTTATTTTCTTAGAAAAACATAAGTATATGTATAAATTAAGTATTTATAAAATTCTCAGAAATGTGAAACTTATATGATGGGGCTTTGGGGTGATGGTGGGGCTCAGAGCCAACGGTCAAGAAGGAATTCTTGAAGACATCTTTAGTGCAAAAACGTGATTTTATTAAGGCATGGGGACAGGACCCGTGGGCAGAAAGAGCTGCACTGGGGTTGTGGTGGGTGACTGATTATATACCCTCAGGTTGGGAAGGCGGTTAGGGATAGAGGAAATCTCTAAAGTAATTTGGAAGCAAGGTCTGCAGGACCATGACGCTTATTACTGTTTAGTAACACCTCATTCATGAGACCCTTCAGATGTAGATCAGGGGGCCATAGGCTTAAAGTATGATTGCCAGCATATATCTAGGAGGGATTGAGAAAAGGATTTTCCGAAGGAATTTTTATATGTTAAAGTAGATTGACAGGATCCTGGGGGGTCAGGATAATGTTAAGTCAAGGTTCCCTTTTGCCCCCCGCAAAGTGTCATCACTGAGGCAGCTGAGCTCCTAGAGGAAGTCACTGCCTGTTTCAAGGACTTGTCCATGGACTGTAAGCAGTAAGAGAATTTAATTTTTCATTTGCCTTTGTTTCCTACGTCACCATGACAAGCACTTAAACCCTCTTCCATCTTGATGAGGGTGCTCTTAGGACTCCAGGAAAGAGAGTCTATAAGTTTCTGGAGATTAGGGTATGGATAAGATTGCCCTTTTCTTGCAGTTTACTAACTTATCCAAAGACCGGAAGAGACTTCTGTCCGGCATGACTGTGTGATCTCTCAGTCGACCGTCTGCTTTCTTTCACTTCCCCTGTTCTTGGGCACAGGAGTGTCCGAGGAGTACCACACACGTCCCACCCTGGGCGGGGTACTGTTACCCTGCACTTTGCCCTCAGCTTGACCCATGCTCCCGCATCAAAAACATTCCTGTTTTCCAGGAATAATCTTTGGTAAATAAGGCTAATTTAATATAGTTGGTTTAGTTAAAACATGTATGTCTTCAGAGCTGTCTACATTATATTTAAAACAATTTCTTCTCAATATTAAAAGACCTAAAGCTTTTTTTTTTTTAATATAAACCATATTGCTTTCACTTACCTTCAAAGTCTTTTATTGTCACTTTGGTTAAACGGATACATCCTTACTTTACATGGGTTTACTAGTCAAATAAGCTTATAGTGTTATCTCTATTAGATATTTGAGATGATAAAAGTATAAAATCATTCTAATAATAAAATGTATAATAAAAATAAATAGCTTGATCCATGTCGAAAAACAAGTAGGCAGGAAGCGTCATATGTTTAACTTTCAGGGTCTTTACTTCCATGACTTCTGATGCTTGCCTGTCATTCCTGTGTTACAAAATTTATGAACAGGAAAACAACTTAAGGTCATAGCTAGTTTACGGGGCGCCTGGGTGGCTCAGTCGATTGGGCATCTGGCTTCAGCTCAGGTCATGATTTCACGGTTGTGGGTTCAAACCCCGTGTCAGGCTCTGTGCTGATATCTAGCTCAGAGCCTGGAGCCTGTCTTCAGATACTGTGTCTCCCTCTCTCTCTGACTCACCCCTGCTCACGCCATCTCGCTCTCGCTCTCTCTCAAAAATAAATAAAACATTTTAAAAAAATTTAAAAAGTAATGGCTAGTTTTGTCAAAAGCATCATGAAATTTTCATGAACAATCCAAGCATAATTATTAAGAACATGTATTAAGTGGATGTAAATGAGATAAAGTTTATGAGTGATTTTTTTTTTTTGCTTTAAAAATAGCTTCCAAAATCCTTTTGGTAACTTTAAATCTATAAACCTTTTAAACTATACTTATTTAAAAGATAGGTATTAATTCACTTAGGTCATCTAAGACAAATAAGACATAATACTGAATTGTAATTGCCAGACATAAGTTTAAATATGTCTACTTTTGATTTCTTACTTTTACAGGAAGCCTAAAAAGATGTGTGGGTCTATTAGTAAACATGGGGGTTGGGAGAATGGGAAGATATTGGTCAAATGGTACAAAATTCCTGATTAATAAACTCTGGGGTTCTAACAAACAGCAAGTTGACAATAATTAGCAGTATCGTATTATATACTTTAAAGGTCTTTTTATACTTTAAAGTTGTTAAGAGAGTAGCTTTTAAATGTTATTATCACAAAAGATGGTAGTTATGCAAGGAGCTGGAAGTGGTGACTAACTTCATTTGTGGTAATCATTTCAAAGGATATATGTGTATCATATCATTACTTTGTATATATGTTAACTGCCAATAATAGCAAAGCTGGAAAAAAGATGTAGGAAAGATTACAATAGCAAAAAATACACACAGTGTTTCTGAGAATAGTTTCACTAGATATGTATAAACCCTTTTTGATTAAAACTATAAAACACTCCTCAGGGTGCCTGGGTGGCTCAGGTGGTTAAGCACTGGACTTCGGCTCAGGTCATGATCTCATGGTTCATGAGTTGGAACCCCATATCGGGCTCACTGTTGTCAGAAAGAGCCCACTTTAGATCCTCTGTCTCCCTGTCTCTCTGCCTTTCCCCTGCTCACAGTTTCTCTCTCTCTCAAAAAGAATTTTTTAAAAACTTATGAAACGCTCCTCAAAAACACAGATGTAGATTTAAAAGCAATGCAAGATGATATTCTTGAAATAGGATGCCTGCACATCATAACGATGTCCCAAATGAAAGGGTGAAGGGTTGACAGGGATTGTCATGATGGATGAGAGGCTGACAGCCTCGCTGATACAGCGCCACCACTGATGGTGGAGTAGCCAGACCTGCAGAGCTTCCTTCTTCGATGCATTGGACAGCGTGTGGCATCCTCTTTGGAACATTTGCACCAAAAGATTTAAATAAGAATCTAATCAACTCTCTAAATTTAACAGCCAGTGTATGGAAAATATGACAAAGACAAACACAAAGAATACTCTAAGGTGTCATCAACCAAATCCACAAAGTCTAGAGGACAGTTTCTTCTAGACAAGGAAGAGAGTACTGTGATAGATCAAGAGGAACTGACAACATCAACCACGTACAGTCCGGGTACCTTGTCTGCATCTTGATTTAAGCCAACAGAAGAAAGGCATTTGGGGAAATTTGAAAATAGACTTACAATTAGATGATACTGAAGAATTACAGTTAATTTTGTTAGGTGTGATAATGGTATGAGGCTACAGGTAAAAAGTCTTACCATAAAGACATACAATAAAATACTTATAAGAGGGGTGTCTGGGAGGCTCAGTTGGTTAAACAGCTGACTTTTGCTCTCGTCATGATCTCATGGTTCATGAGTTTGAGCCGCATGTCGAGCTCTGTGCTGACAGAGCCTGGAGTCTGTCCCCCTCTCTCCCTGCCTTCCTCCACTCGCATTCTCTCTCCCTCTCTCTCTCTCTCTCTCTCTCTCTCAAAAATAAATACAATGTTAAACAATAAACAATAACAAACAGGAGAAAACCAAATATGCACTCCAACCAGTCACATAGGATACCCTGCTCCCAGCTCATGTGCACCTTTCCTATGTCTGCAGTCTTCAGTTGGCGTATATTTGAAGCCTTTCCTTTTTTTCCAATATAGAGCTTTCCCACCCCTCTGCCTGCTTTTGAGTGTCTGCCAGAACTGAGTGATGACGACTGATTACTTGCTATTGCAAGATCAGAATAAATAACCTTTGTTTTTGCCATAATCTGGTCTTCATTTATTTTTTCTATAAGGGTTTTTAAAGCATCACAGTGGCTGATGCAAGTTTTAAAATGTTCCCTTCCAGTCTCACAGAGCAAAAAAAGTGCTATTTTGTTATAAATCCATTCACCTACAAATGAAAAACTGATTGACTGGTGTGGTATTAATAAGGCAACTGGCTAAATGCAGCTTGAGAAAAAGCATTGTCACCATGGAACATGCAGCTCTCTGGTTAGTCCAAAACATGGATGTAAACTACCTTATCACTTCATCAAAGCTACTGAAGTCAGAATAGGTCTGGAGCTTAACCGGCTTTGCTTCAAAAGGAAGGTAATGCTTCACAGACGAAAGAAGTTATGCACATTGGTTAACAGGTTCGGCGTATGCTGGCCTGTATGGACCCCACAGAGGTCCAGTAAGCTGTGAGCTTTGCTGGAATCTAAATTCCTAGGAGTGCTCCTCCTCCCTGAGCGAAGACGAAACCCTGTGGCACACACAGCCCATCATGGTCGTTCACATGCAGGAGACTGAACACTGAGCCGAGTTTTTCTAGCCTTTCGTCCATTCATCTCTTCACTTAGTTGGCAAGCATCTGTGAGGCATCTCATAAGTGCCAGGCACCGTTGGAATTTCTGTGGGGGTTTAGAGAGGTTGGCTAGCGACTCCCTAACCTCAAAGTTTACGCTTCAGCCATGGAAACAGCGTCTATGTGGATAACTGGATAGTTATATGAGAATGGGCGTAGGTGCGACATGTGGCCCTGCCACTGTCAGGTCCATGTCACACAGCTGTTGGTAGCCAGAAGACTGTGTACCAGACTTTACCCGTCTGCTTTCCCTGTGGCATTGCGGTCTCTCAGACTAGAGCTGCACAGAGCTGAGTTTGTAGACAGCTTGGTGTACATGTTTGCTTGTTCTTTTTTTTTTCAGTGATTCACGTAGTTGAGAGACAGTAGAATTTCTGTTGTTCAAAGAGCCAACAGAACAGTGTTGCTTTTGTGGTATTTGTCTCATTGTCATGCATGTTTGTTCTCAAAACAACTTTGTTCAACATATCCATCAAGGTTCTCCTTTTTTGGTGGGTCAAAGAGCTAAAGAGAGCAGAAATCTTGCTCTCCATTGGCATTAAGAAAGAGAAATATCTAGGGGCAACTGGGTGGCTCAGTTGGTTGAGCTTCAGGTCATAATCTCTCTCATCTTTGTGAGTTCAAGTCTCGCATCAGGCTCTCTGCCTGCTTCAGATCCTCTGTCTTTCTCTCTCTCTACCTTTCCCCTGCATGTGCTCACTCTTTCTCTCAAAAATAAATACAGTTTTTAAAAAAAGAAAGGAAAGTATCTGGTCCTTCTATATTTTCAGGCTTTGCTGCATTTCTTTGAAGTTGAAATCATAGAATTTTAGAGATTGAGACAATGGCTTAGATAACCTAAGCCAACTCCCCTCAATATATTTGAAAATTTGGAAAAAGTGGCGTGCCCAAGTCTGCCAAACATCAGTGAAACCAGGGCTCCAACCAGCCCCTTCGTTTCCCATTCTGTGCATTTTCTATCAGGAAGCACTCGCCTTGCATCCCTGTGGGAACTGAGCCATAATGCTGTCCACCATTTACATTTTTCTCAATTCTGTATCAGGATTCTGACTGGCAACAGAATTACCTAGTTAGCGATGTCATTCTGTATTTAACATTAGCACTTACTTGACTACCGAGTGCTCTTCTGTCTGGCCTGCGCAACTATTGGATTTTTATTGAGCTGAATTACTTGGTTGCCTTTATTGACTTAATTGCTCTTCATTAGCTCTTAATTTTGTACCTTCCCTTACAATTTCAATTATAACTCCTTACGCTTTACAGAAGTCAGATTACACATGATCTCATGAGCAAAGACCATGTGTATCCTTGTTAAGGGGCCTGCTTTGCCACACCTATGTAAAAAGACGGGCAATTCAGAGGATTTCATAATTTGATGAATGGCAAAAGTAAGCAAACTGTAAGACCCCATGATGGGTGCTAAGATTCATGGACAAACAGTTTTTGGAGAAACAGGATATTTGAATAGTTTCCAAGTATCTCTTCCCAAATACTCATTAATTACAAAGTGAAAGATAGTGTATGTATTTGTTTTTCTATGGTTGCATATCAAATTGCCTCAAATTTGTGGCTTCAAATAATGATTATCACAGTTTCTGTGAATCAGGAGTCCAGGAAGGGTTTTCTGTTCAGTCTCAAAGACTAAAATCAACGTGTAAGGAGGTTGTGATTTTGTCTGGAGTTCAGGTTTTCTTCCAACCTCAATCAGAGGGTTGCCAGAATTCAGTTCCTTGTGCTATGGAACTGAAGACTGTGTGTGTGTGTGTGTGTGTGTGTGTGTGTGTGTGTGTGTGTGTGTGTGTTTAATGTTTACTTATTTTTGAGAGAGAGAGAGCAAGCAGGGGAGGGACAGAGAGAGAGGTAGGGACAGAGGACCTGAAGCAGGCTCTGCTTTGACAGCAGAGAGCTTGATGTGGGGCTCGAACACATGAATGGTAAGATCATGACCTGAGCTGAAGTCAGACTCTCTTCTTACTGAGTCACCCAGGCACCCAAGAAGATTATGTTTTTTGATGGCTCTCAACTGAGGTCCTTCTCAACTCTTAGATGTGACCTCTATTCCCAGCAATAGGGCCTTATCTTCAACCTACAGCTTTCTCCGTGAAGACCAGCAGAGTCTTTCCATTTCTTAGTTCAGGCACAGCCAAGAAAATCTTGCTTTTGGTGAACCCCAAGTCTGTTCAGAACCTTAATGAAATCTGTAAAATTCTGTGTACAGTACAACCTAACCATGGGAACTGTTTCCCCTATTTTTTGCAACAGTTCTGTAAGTCTAAAATTGTATTAAGATAACAAGTTAAAAAAATTAATAGTCTTCCATGAAGGTCGGTTCAGTTCAGGAAGCCAATGATTTGGGAGCTAACCCTTCCCACAGGGATGGTATAAGTGCTTGGATAAGAGTGGGGTCGCCATTTGACTTTTATAAGAAATGGCAGGAAATCTATTAAAGTAGGTGAAGCCAGAACTCAGGCAAGATGGCTGGTGGTGGGAACCTTTCTCCCTTTGGGAGTTGTGGGCACAGAGGCCAGCATTCAGTGCTGGGGGAGCTGGGCAGGTTGTCAGATTTACTGCTCAAAGAAGGACCACATAGAGGCAGCTGAACTAGTTAATGGACCTGAAAGCAGTGCAGGGAAATCCAGGCAGAAGCTCACCTCTAGACAGGGCCAGCATCTGGATTGAGCAGGAGGTAGGGAGAGTGACTTATGGACTAACTTTGACTTTGAGGTCCAAGTAGTCTTAGGACTGGTTGGTGGAAAGAATCTTTGGGCTGTGTTAGTGGGAAAATGGTGGGGAAAACTTCCTGCCTCTTCCCATCAGGGTTTATTCAGGACTGCACATGTGGGTGGTAGATGTTAACCAAACACTTAAGGCAAAAGCAGGAGGAAACTGAGGCAGAGGAAAAGTTGCTGAAATGCTCACCAAGGAAGAGTCATACCCAACTGATCTCATCATGTCTTTGACAAGTATATTGAAATTGTAGACATTGATTGGCAGGTACCCTCCAGCATCAGCAAGGCCTTTGGTTAGGGTCTCCTTGATACTCTTGCATATAACTCATTCATTTTGTTGGGTACTACGTATGGATAAATGTTAGTACAATTATATGAATTAACTAAATATTATTATTACTCGTTGTGTACTGGTCAGTCTCACAAGGAGTATCACCAGTCTCCACCTCTTAATCTTTTTCCCAATGACACAGTCCAGAGAGGGACAGCCTCCAGGATGGCACACCTCCACAGAGAGCCAGGGTTCAATTTAGCTATGAGCAGAGGACCCCTGTTAGCTGTTTGCAGAGGGGGACACATGACAACATGAGATCTGGAGTTGCATCACAGACCGGAAAACATAAGGAAACAGACTGATGTGCATTCTTCTTCCTGGCAACGGGACTCTTATGCAGATTTTTAATAAGCTCTGGTTTTTTTTAAGCCTCATTTCAGAAAAGCATTTTAGAAGCTTATTACATTTGTAAAAATTTCAGTCATATTCTCCTTTCACACAATGACATAATTTATATATAAAATGTGTATTTTGACCAGAGACTATTTGTTTCATCTAAAGGTTAACAATAGAAAAACGATTGGTCAAGTTTTTTTTCATGTAGAGAATAAATATTCTTTTCTTTTGGTATTATTGGTTTCCTGTTATAACTGAAAAAAAAAACAGGGCCTAATTTATCTCTTGCACACCTTTTCTCTCTTCAGGATCTTTAATGATTTTCAGTACAGTCTTTAAAATTCATAAAGAGAGAGAAGAAATATACCTTAATGCAGTACAGGGCTCAGGAGTTTAACATTTTATTTAGCCATTCAGCTAGTAGCCTTAGAATATTTTTCTTTTTTTAATGTTTATTTAGTTTTGAAGGAGAGAGAGACAGAGTGTGAGTGGAGGGGCAGAGAGACAGGGAGACACAAAATCTGAAGCAGGCTCCAGGCTCTGAATTGTCAGCACAGAGCCCCACGTGGGGCTCAAACTCATGATCTCTGAGATCATGACCTGAGCTGAAGTCGGACGTTTAACCAACTGAGCCACCCAGGTGCCCCAGAATATTGTTTAATAAAAGGTTTATTGAGATGTAATTCACGTACCATGCAATTCAATAATTTGTAGTATATTCACAGAATTGTGCTTCTAGTATCATAATAAATTTTAGGACACTTTCATCACCCCAGAAGAAGCCTCATACTCTTTCACCATAACTCCCCACCCCACCCCCCAATCTCCACCAGCCTTAGGTGACAATTAGTCTCCATCTGTCTCAAAAGATAAGTTTATGCTGAGCTTTTCATATAAATGGAAACACATGATATTTGGTCTTTAGTGACCAATTTTATTCATTGGATGTAATGTTTTTGAGATTTATCCATGTTTTAGTATTTGTAATTTTTTTATTGCTGAATTCATTCATCCATCCATTAAATGGATGCAGCATATTTTATTCATCCATTCATCTGTTCATGGATTAAACATGGATTTTACTTTGTGGCTATTGTCCAGAACACTGTTATAACACTTGCAAACAAGTTTTTTGGTGAGCATACTTTTTAATTTCTGTTAGGCACAGACCTAAAAGTTGAGTTGCTGGGTCCTATGGAAACTCGATATTAAACTTTTTGAGAATCTGCCAGACTCTTTTCCAAAGTTGCTGCATTATTTTACATCCTGCCTGTGTTATATGAGGATCTCTGTTTCTCCACAGCCTCACCAACACTTAACGTCTGTCTTTTTCATTGTAGCCGTCTTGGTGAATGTGAGAGGGTTGGTGGTGGAT
Source organism: Suricata suricatta (assembly GCF_006229205.1). NCBI lineage: Eukaryota > Metazoa > Chordata > Mammalia > Carnivora > Herpestidae > Suricata > Suricata suricatta. The sequence continues at coordinate 5,188,756 of NC_043714.1, forward strand.
TTCAACTTGCATTTCCCTAGTGACTAATGATGTTGAGCATCTTCTTATGTGTTCATTGGACATTTGTCTATCTTTGGACATATGTGTATTTGGGTTTTTTGCCCAATTAAAGCATCATATTACTTACCTTTTTTTATTATTGAGTTGTAGAAGTTTTTAAATGTGTTCTAGCTAAAAATTCCTTATTAGATATGTGATTTGCAAAAATTCTTCTCTCATTCTGTGGACTGTCATCATTTTTTGATAGGATTATTTATGTCAAGGGTTTTAATTTTAATTATATATAATTTACCTTTTTTTTTCTTTCATTGCTTATATTTTTGGTGTCCTATCCAAGAAATCATTACTTAAGTCCAAGGTCACTGAGATTTAAGTCTATATTTTCTTCTATACCTTTTGTAATATTTGCTCTTGCATTTAGTTCTGTAATATTTTCAGTTAATTTTTGAATATAGTACAGGTAGAAGTCCAATGTAATTCTTTTGCATATGGGTATTCCATTGTCCCAGAGCTATTTTGAGAAAACTATTTCCCTATTGAATTGTTTTGGCATTCCTGTTGAAAATCAATTGGTCATAAATGTAAATGTGGGATTTCCTTCTGGACTTTCAATTCTATTCCATTCATCTATATGTGTATCCTTATACCAGCATCACACAGTTTTGATTACTGCTATTTTGTAGTAAGTTTTATAACTGGGAAGTGTGAATCCTGCAACTTTGCTCTTTTCAACATTGGTTTGACTATTTGGAGTCCCTTGAATTTCCACCTGAACTCTATGATCAGCCTGTCAATTTATGGAAAGAAGCCACAGGACGCCTGGGTGGCTCAGTCGGTTAAGCGTCCGGCTTTGGCTCAGGTCATGATCTCACGGTTCGTGGGTTCAAGCCCCTCATCGGGCTCTGTGCTGACAGCTAGCTCAGAGCCTGGAGCCTGCTTCAGATTCTATGTCTCCCTCTCTCTCTGACCCTCCCCTGCTCCAGCTGTCTCTCTCTGTCTCTCAAAAATAAATAAAAAACATTAAAAAATATAAAATAAAGAAAGAAAGAAGTCACTTGGGATTTGGATAATAGGGATTGTATTAAAGCTACAGATTGATTTGTCATCTTAACTGTATAGTCTTTTGATCCACGAAAATGGGATGTCTCTCCATTTTTTAAAAGTCTGCTTTAATTAATTTAAATAATATTTTGCAGTGTTCAGAGTTAAGTTTTGACCCTCCTTTAAAAGTTTTGTTTTTAAGTATTTTGTTCTAGGTGGGGCTTTTTTCTTTCTTTTTTTAACATCCGGTATTTGATCTATAACATAATGATGCTATTTTAAATGAAATTTTTTTTTAGTTTTGGTTAGTACTTTTCTACTTCCAGGAAATACAACTAAGTTTATGTATATTCACTATATATATTTGTGTATACACACACACACACACACACACACACACACCTGAGTTTTCTATATATTCTGTGTGTGTGTGTGTGTATATATATATACACACACACATATATATATATATATATACACTTCATAGTTTTTTTAGTGGATATATTAAGATTTTCTTTATACAAAGATTGTTCATTTGCAAGTAGAGTTTTTACTTCCTCCTTTCCAATCTGGATGCCTGTCTTGCTTGCTTGCTTTTTTTCCTAATTTTTCTGGCTAGAAAAATACAATGTTGAACAGAAGTGGTGGGCAAACATCTCTGATTCCTGATATTCCGAAGAAAGAATATTGTCTTTCATCATTAAGTGATGACGATAGCTTTGGGTTTTTCGTAGATGTCCTTCATCAGGTCGAGGAAGTTCCTTTTATTCCTAATATGCTGAGCAAAGTCTTAAAACCCTAAGAAGAATGAACAAGAAGTCACTGTTTATTTGAACTTGACTCCTTAAAATTTACACGAATGGCTAGGGGACGATTCTGACTCCCCTACATTTACTACAAGCTGCTTTTCACCCAAAACCTGCAAGTTTACCTGACACAGTGCCAGGGAAGGAAGTTGAATTGTGATGTCTGTATGAGTGATAACCAGATGCGAGAACAGGGGCAGCCTGGAGGCTCAGATCTGCTGACTCTGTGGCAGGGGAGGGGTCTGTGGGGGCCAAATTCTGGCAGGGTGAGTTAGAAGGGCAAACCTCAGTCCTTGATGCCTGTGAAGGGCGGTAAATTCACATCGCTCTGAAGAAGCTGCTCACCGCTGTCTCCAGCACAACCCTAACCTAATGGTGGTTCCTCTTAATGAATAATTCTAAGCTTATAGTATATACTGGGTAAGCTTTCATTTTGTATGGGGGGTTTAATTTGTTTTTTCCTTTTATTCTTTGAATTTTGTTTTTCTTTCCTCTTTTCCTTTTTTTTCATTAAATGTAATAGAGTATTTTAAAAGTTTGTAGATGAGGAAAACTTTGTTTGTAGCCCAGTATTTCTGCTCTCTCAGCTAATGTGAAAATTGAGCATCTGGAAACAAGACGCATGTAACGTTGGATGAGCCCAATGTATCACTGCTCCAACTAGTTTAAGAAACAAAAGCAGAGCTTCTGCAGGGCAGCACCATATATGGCCAGGGTCAGCACAAACCTGAGCGAGGAACAAGCAAAGGTTCACGAGAATGTTCTGCACCCGTGTTGATAGGAATTAATGAAACAAAGTCTCTGGACGCCAGGTGAGAATGAAGCAGGTCCAAACAGCCTCAAGCACCAACTCTAGAAGTGGAAAGCTCTCCTGGCAGCCTCAGACCTCCCCCCCCCCTCCCCCCCCCGCCAGGCATACCATGGCCAGGCTTCCAGGCATGGCTGGCAGCTGAGTACCCACTGAATGGTACCAAGAGGATGTGGTCCCTGAGCCAATACAGAGGACGGAAGTCCAGGCCCCTCTAACTGGGAACTGAGAATAAGGTACAGGCTTGGGTAGGAAATGATTAACAGCATCTAGTAACAAATCTCAGCAGCTGTAAACTTCTTCCCTTATAAGGAAGAACACAGACTGAAAAGAAAGAAGCTATAGTTGTTCAGACGGGGAGACATGCTTGCCCATTAAAAGAATCACATATCTCAGTGTAAGTTAGTTTGTACATAATTATAAACTCTTAGAGCAGTCTCCAAAAGGGTATGCATTAGGGTTATTTTTTCTTATTTTTTAGCCTGTCTTTATAAGGTAGCTCAACTTAAAAGACTAATTATTTTTAAACTTTTTTTCCCAGAAAGTAATTGGTTTAGCTCCTGGAAGTGATTCGTTTTAAATAGGAAATAATGGGCTCAGGTCTTCCCCGACATGCATGAAATAGGCCTAAGAGCCTTACATTTTCTTGACAAATTATCTCCAGAAACAGGTAGGTAATTGAAAATCACAGTGACTGAGATTGGCAAAACCTGCTCTTTTTCTTGTTTGAATCGCTTTGTGAGTTCAGAAATGAAGTGGTGTAAGTCTGACAGCTTGCCATTGACCTATGAAACGGACCCCGTATAACAAAAATTGCTTGTGTGCCCAAACGAGTCTGAGAAATTATTGATGGTGTCCCAGGGGGTGTGAGAATATTCAGATCTTAGAACTGTCTTCTACCTTTGACGGAAATAAAAGCTCGTTTTTTAATTTTTAAATGGCCGTCCCTGACATCATCTGCGTTTGTGTGAATCCGATGTACGTGTGTGTCACAGAAAGGCGACGCTCTGTTTCTCACCCACAGTCGCGCTGATATGTGCGGCAAGTGGGAGTCGAAACTTCAAATACAACCCATCCAGGGGTATTTGAGTCCTAGCTTCTTACGTGCCTGTTCCTATGTTCTTAAATGCCTGGGATGATTCCGATGTGTCAGGAGTTGCAGAAGGTTAGGATGTTAGCTTGGGAGGATGCACCAGATTTAACCCAGGCATTTCTTCAAAAGAACTATCCCTGGCCCTCCCCTCCCACTGCCCTCACCCCCACCCCATTCTCTTCAGATCTTCAGATTCATCGTGTTGGAATCTCTCCATGTCACCCAGGGGGTCTGTGTCCTTAACAAACATCCTCAGATGCTTCTGAAGGGTAGATCAGTTAGAAATTTCTAATCTTGTTCAATCTGTTTTATAGAAGAGGAGAGGAGGTTCAGCCGCGTATGGCGTTGGAAGCCTGGACGGTCAGGAAATGGGACCGAGGTTATCAATGAAGTGCTAAGACCCGGGTTCAGAGTTGTGCCCCTCCCCCACTTCCCAGGGGGTGGCTGAGGCCTCAACTTGTCCCTCTTCAGAGTCCGACTTTCCTCACCCCCTCGACCATGCTGATCACCAGGCAAAGAAGCAAATGTATAGAGTCCTGATTGTGGAACAGTTTCCAGTGGGAGAAAGTTTTTAAAGTCAAAGTTCCTAAGAATGAATTCAGTATAACAAATAATATGATACCACCTGTCTCTGCAAGCCTTGTTTGAAATAGTTTTCCTCCGAAGCGTAAGTTGTCAATGATACTATTTTTCAGGTGCATTTCATTTTGGATGACAAGGGTTGATTGTCAATTCTATGAGACCGCAACCCTCCTCAGGGTGGACACTGGCAAGGACCTCAGCTTGGTGCCTCCGAGTCAGGCACAAGGGCCCCCAGATTGCTCTGAAATGCTTGTTTCCCTGAATCTTTTTAACTTATTCTTTACACTCTATGGAAAAACCTGGAACCAAAGCAAAACAAAACAAAATAAAAGTCATTTATTCTTGACTCGCATCATTTAGATTACTGTTCAAACTGTCCTTTGGATGCCATTTAAGTTTGTCCCTGACTGTCCTTATTTATACTGTTTCCTTTAGCAGGAGGTCAAAAATGTGCTTGACAACCCGTGTGTCAAACATTGCCAATTTATAAACATGTATTTAGCTTCAGGTAATGACTTTGACTTAGGTAGTAGGAAGTTATTAAATTCTGTATCAGAGAGTCTGTTTTTTCTAATTGATGGAGTCCAATCTCTACTGTACAATAGATCTCATAAATACCTACTACACGTGCCAGTCTCCTCCGGATGACTCATCCATACACTACTGGATGGAAAGCTAAACTTAAAATCTTTTAGTATCTAAATTTGACTGATTTGGGGGCACAAAGGTTATCCCAATTCTCATTACCTGAGAAGAAGAATATACTGGTACTATAGTTATAGACAAATAAGCTTTCTCCCCAAAGTTAGTGTAATGTATACAGATTGGTGAAGGGGACCTGGGTGTGTCAGTCAGTTAAGTGTCTGACTTTTGCTCTGGTCATGATCTTGTGGTTTGTGGGCTCGAGCCCCGTGTTGAGCTCTGTGCTGGCAGCTCGGAGCCTGGAGCCTGCTTCTGAGTCTTTGTCTCCCTCTCTCTCTGCCCCTCCCCTGCTCACACTCTGTGTCTCTCTCCTTCAAAAATAAATATAAAAAATAAAAAGATATGGATTGGTAAGATGGGATGTGAAGAGGCAGAAGTAGCAGCAGGCAGACCAAGAAGAAGTGGCGTGTGGGACCTCACATTCCTGTGGATATTTGAATGGCTGTTCAAAATGCTTCTGATCATTAGCTTGCTGAGCCTTATATTTTCTCTGAAGTAGGAGTGGGGCAGGCTGTTTTTCTATAATAGTAAAAAACGTCATCTATTTTCATTGTTTCATTTGAGTCCAGCTGACACACAATGGTACATTCGCATCAGGTGTACAACGGAGTGGTCCGACTTCTCTAGATGAGGCTGTGCTCCCCAAGAGTGCAGAGACCGTCTGTCGCCGTACAAGGCTGTTACAGCACCACCGACTAGATTACCCGTGCTGTGTCTTTTATCCCCATGACTTTTCCATCCCATACTTGGAAGCCTGTGTCCAGGAGTTGGGCAAGTTTTATAAGTAAAAATCAACAATTCATAGTTATTGGTTACCAGAGGGATGAACTATGTTTATTTTCAATTCTATTAACTATTCCTGCCTACACTCTCTGCTAGACTGTGAAAAGTTATGTATAATTTAAAATGCCTGGAATTCAAGTAAGTTTTTGACATGGGCTCCTCTACTTGGCTAAACGTATAATAGAGCCCATTAGGGCTTCAAAATACAAAGGATGGATGAAACCCACAAGATAACATATAAGGTGACATGTACTTCCTTCATTGTAAGTGCTGTTTCTGATATAAATTATTAAAAAAGAGTTCTTAATGTTTTCATAGAAAAAGAACCTCTAACATAGTTGTGGTGAATAAAATTATTTCAGATCAACAATCAAAGCACATAATACCAAGAAAAATAAAGCATGTGCTAGACTAGACACTAGTTGACACTAAACTGTTCATTGTGGCATCTCTAGAGCCCAAGCAACGTCTTATATATAATAGGTAAAAAGATATATTCTTTCAATAATTATGCATGATACTAAATACTAAGGTTTAATATAATTATGGAGGTTTTTAAAAATATAGAACTCTCAGGGCACCTGGGTGGCTCAGCCAGTTAAGTGTCTGACTTCAGCTCAGGTCATGCTCCCATGGTTTGTGGGTTCGAGCCCCTCATCAGGCTCTGTGCTGACAGTTCAGAGCCTGGACCCTGCTTTGGATTCTGTGTCTCCTTCTCTTTCTGCTCTTCCCATGCTCTCTTTCTCTCTCTCTCTCAAAAATAAATAAACATTTAAAAAACTTTATAAAAATAATATGGAGCTCTCTTAAGGAGCACCATACATCCTTTGCAAAACTGTACACACACGAGCATCCTAGAAGTACGTGCTCACTAAATGAAAATACTAATCGTTCATCAGGGATGCAAACTGGTTTTCATTTTGTACTTCCCCTTAAACACCCCTTATGGACAGGAGACCCTGCCTCTGAAGAATTCACAGCCTTGGAGAGTAGACAGTCATGAACCAGTTACCGTGCCCTGATGTGGCAAATGCTTTCAGAACACAGGGGAGGGAACTCACTGAAGGTAAGTACGAAGCAGCGGTTTCTCCTTAGACAAGAGGAAGCGGAGATTGTAATAGCCCAAAAAGGACACTGCGCACATGTAGATACTGAGTTGTGTGAAGGTGAACAGTTGTCCAGTAACACTGAGTGAGGGCAGGTGGCGTAAGGGCACCGCGAGGTACTTCCCTTTCCCTGGTTCTCCAAGCCCTCACTTGGAGGGAGGAATGTGAAGTCACTGGAGCGAGGGGCTGAGTGAGGAGTGAAGTACAGCATGTGGAGGACCAAGAAAATGTGGTGCGGACACTGTTAAAAAGAACCCACAGGCTCAAAATGGCGCCAGTTAGGCTAAGGCCCTAGGTCAGTTAGCCAAGGCTTAATATCTCACTGCAGTTACGGTTCCCCAGAAATGTAACTTGTAACCAGTCAATGTGGGAATTTCTGGTCAGCACTAGGAAATTACTGATACATCTCTTTCGTGCCCGTTAGGAAGGTAACCTGACGTAAAACAATAGATTCTTTGGTAATAATTTCCTTTGTTTCTGCTCCCTCTCTCCCTTAAAAACCTTTCCTTTTCTGTAGCCCTTTGGGGCTCCCCTCTACTTGCTAGACGGCACACTGACTCACGAA
>NC_043714.1:5196341-5205697 GCF_006229205.1 Suricata suricatta
CGTAGGTTAACTGTCTGGAATTAAAATAAAACCGTAAAAAAAGAGCCACCAAACAATGTTAGGTCAGAGAGTTCTCCAAGCTTACACAGGACTGGGAATAGTTCATGTTCACAGAAGCTGGGGTGAATATGCTTTGTAAAACAAGAGGATTGATTAGAATTCTCCTTGAATGTATTAGTCAGTTTGAGGTACCATAACAAATACCATAGACTGGGTGGCTTAAGCAACCGAAATGAATTCTCTCATAATTCTGGAGGTTAGAAGTCTAGGATCAAGTTTCAGCAAGGTTTGGCTTCTGGTAAGGGCTCTCTTCCTGGGCTGCAGATGGTGTCATTCTCCCTGTGGCCTCACATGGTCCTCCTCTGGTGGGTGTGTAGGAAGACAGATCTCTTTTCTTTTCTTAGTAGGCCACCAAACCTATTAGATTAGGACATCACCCTTATAACTTTGCTTATATCTCCTAAAAGCATCAGCTCCAAATACAGATACTGTGCGGGCTTAGCGCTTCGTTATAAGAGCTTGGTGGAGGGAGGAGGCACAACCCAGTCCATAGCACTCTGTATTAGGACTAATTAATTCTGGAATGCTTTAGACTGCTCTCACCAGTCTAAACAAAGACTTAAAACAAGCATCAAGGGAATTAACTTTTCCCCAAGTAACATGCCTGCACTCCAAAAAAAAATTTTTTTTTAAGAGAATAAAACAAAATCCAGCACTCAAAAACATCAAATTCACAATGCCTGGCATTTTATGTAAAATTATCAAGTATACCCAGAAGCAAGAAAATTAATCTGTAACCAGGGGAAAATCAATAATCAAAAGCAGATTCAAAAATAACCATGATGATGGGACTGCAGGTGAGGATGTCAAAGCCGATTTGATGACTCTGACATGTATGTCAATGGCCTTCCGGAAACATGAATATGATAAGGAGAGGCGTGGACCATGTAAGGTACTCAAATGGAACTTGGAGAAATGGAAAAAAACATACTTAAAGTGCATAATTCAATGGATGAGATTAATAACAGATAAGAAGAAAAATATCAGTGATCTTGAAGATATTTCAATAGAATGTGTCTAAAATGAAGCACAGAGAAGGAAAAAAGAGATGTAAAATTATGAACGGAAGATTAGTGTGACCTGTGGAACGCCATCCAGCAACCTATCATCCATGTGATTGGGGTCTCAGAGAGGAGGGTGCCGGAGGGTGTGGGAAGCTGGGTGTAGGGAGCAAAAATTACTTGAAAAAGTAATTACTAAAAATTTTCCTAGTTGAATGTATAAAATAGATCCACAGATCTGAGAAGCTCAATTAGCGCCAAGCAAACTAAACACAAATAAAATCACCAAGACACATCATAATCAAATTGCTGAAAACATGTGTTGAAAAGAAATTATTAGCCATGGCTAGAGGGAAAGAAGACACATTATGCAAAACAGAATAAAGAAAAGAATAGCCAGTTTATCCTCGGAAGCAATTCAAGCCAGAATACAATGGAACAATATTTTTAGTGTACTGACAAAATTGTCAACTTAAAATGATATACTTTCAAAATGGAACTGAAACAAAGATCTTTCAGACAAACAGAAATTGAAAGACATCATTATTAGCAGACCTGAAATACAAGAAATGTTAATAGATTATTTAGGCAGTAAGAGAATAATGCCAGATGAAAATTTGTATTGACACAAAGGAATGAAGAGCGCCAGAATGGTAAATAAATAGATTTATATATAAAAATCTTCTTCCACTTTTAAATCTCTTTAAAGTATAATCAACTATTTCAAACAAAATTATAGCCAATAACCTTGTACTGTCTGGTTTATGATTCATATATAAAAACATGTATGAAAAATAATATAAAACCAGGAGTAGGGAAAGGAAGTAAAATGCTACAAAGTTCTTACACTGAACACACACACATACACATATATATATGTATATTTTTAAAACTTATTTATTTTGAGAGGGAAAAAGCATGAGTGGGGAAGGGGCAGAGAGAGGGAGAGAGAAAATCCCAAGTAGGCTCCACACTGTCAGCACAGAGCTCTAACGCATGACCTTGGGATCAAGATCTGAGCCAAGATCAAGAATTGGATGCTCAACCAACTGAGCCCCCCAGGTGCCCCATAAACATAAAATGTATATTTTTGAAGGTAGACAAGACAAAGTAGATTTCAAAATAAGGATAAAGATGGATCTACTTCATAATAATAAAGGGGTCGATTAATCAAGAAGATATAATTATCCTAATTTGTCTGACCCAATAATAGAGTCTCACAAAACATGCAGTAAGGATTTACAGAACCTAAAGAAAAAAAAGATAAATCCACAGTTAGAATTGGAGACTTAGCTACTCCTTCCTCAATAAGTAATCAAACAAGTAGACAGAAAATCAGTAAAGACATAGAAGATTGAACAATGTCCATCATCTAGACCTATTTGATCTTTATGTTTGACTGCATTCACTATATCTCATACTTTACAATCATTTTTGTCAAGTGCATGGGGGCAGATCCACTAATGAGAACATACATTTTGGGCCTGCAGAAAAGTTTAATAAATTAGAAACCTAAACACTTAAAAACTAAACATCACAATACTAAATAAACCATGGATCAAAAAAGCAATCACAATTAGAAAATATTTTAAATATAATGAAGTGTTAATTTTATAAAATCCCAAATTTTGTGGCTACAGCTGAAACAATGCTCAGAAAGAAATTTAGAGTATAAATGCTTTCCTTAAAAAATTAAAGATTTTAAATCAATGATATCAACTTTCACTGAACAAGAAAAACACAGCAACTTAAATTTAAAATAAGCAGAAGAGGGGTGCCTGGGTGGCTCAGTCATTTTAAGCATCCAACTCTTGGTTTCAGCTCAGGTCATGATCTCATGGTATGTGAGTTTGAGCCCTGTGTTGGGCTCTACACGAGCAGCGTGAGCCCGCTTGGGATTCTCTCTCTCTCCCTCTCTCTCTCTGCTCCTCCCCAACTTGCTTTGTCTCTGTCTCTGTCTAAATAAATAAAAAAATAAAATAAAATAATAAAATAAAATAAGCAGAAGAAAATAACTGTTAAAGATAAAAGTGGAAAACCAGAAAATAGAAAATGGACAAGAAACAGAAAATTAATGAAAGCAAATGCTAGTTTTTAATATGAAAAAATTAATAAATTTTAACCAGACTAATCAAGAAAAAAAGAGAAAAGAGAAATTTCTAACATCAAGACTCAAAAAGATGACTTCACCAGAGTACTAAGACATTAAAGAGGTAATAAGGAATATTATAAAACAACTTTATGCCAATAAAAGCAATAGCTTAGAAAAACAGACAAATTTCTTAAAAATATATTTTATAAAATAATGTTCACTAAAGTCAAAATACACTGAATATCTGCCCATCTAGTTAAAAACTGATTTCATCATTTAAAATCTTTCCAGAAAGATTTTATTTTGAAAATTATTTTATAAAATATATTTTTAAGAAATTTGTCTGTTTTTCTAAGCTATTGCTTTTATTGGCATAAAGTTGTTTTGTAATATTCCTTATTACCTCTTTAATGTCTTAGTACTCTGGTGAAGTCATCTTTTTTGAATCTTGATGTTAGAAATTTCTCTTTTCTCTTTTTTTCTTGATTAGTCTAGTTAAAATTTATTAATTTTTTCTTATTAAAAAAGACAGCCTCTTCAACAGGCGATGTTAGGAGAGCTGGACAGCAACATGTGGATAAATGAAATTAGACCACTTTCTTACCATTCACAAAAATAATCTCAAAATGGATAAAGGATCTGGATGTGAGACAGGAAACCATCAAAACCCTAGAGGAGAAAGTAGAAAAAACCTCCTTGACCTCAACCTCAGCAATTTATTCCTGGGCGCATCCCCAGAGGCAAGGGAATCAAGAACAAAAATGAACTACTGGGACCTCATCAAGATAAAAAGCTTCTGCAAGGCAAAGGAAACAATCAAAAAAACTAATAGGCAACCAACAGAATGGGAAAAGATAGTGGCAAATCACATATCAGATAAAGGGCTAGTACCCAAAATATACAAGGAGCTCACTAAACTACATACATGAAAAATGAATAACCCAGTGAAGAAATGGGCAGAAGACTTGAATACACACTTCTCCAAAGAGGACATCCAGATGGCCAACAGGCACATGAAGCGATGCTCAGCATCACTCATCATCAGGGAAACACAAATCAAAACCACACTGAGATACCACCTCACACCAGTCAGAGTGGCTAAAATAAACAAATCAAGAGACTATAGATGCTGGCGAGGGTGTGGAGAGACGGGCACCCTCCTACACTGTTGGTGGGAATGTAAAGTGGTGCAGCCGCTCTGGAAAACTGTGGAGGCTCCTCAAAAAACTATCAGTAGAATTCCCCTATGACCCAGCAATAGCCCTGCTAGGGATTTACCCAAAGGATACAGAAGTGCTGATGCATAGGAACACATGTACCCCAATGTTCATAGCAGCACTGTCAACAATAGCCAAAACATGGAAGGAGCCTAAATGTCCATCACCTGATGAGTGGATCAAGAAGATGTGGTACATATACACAATGGAGTACTACATGGCAATGAGAATGAATGAAATCTGGCCATTTGTAGCAAAGTGGATGGATCTCGAGGGTGTCATGCTAAGCGAAATAAGTCAGGCAGAGAAGGACAGATACCATATGTTTGCACTCATAGGTCTAACAGGAGAAACCTAACAGAGGACCATAGGGAGAGAAAGGGAGAAAGAGAGCTGGAGACAGTGAGGGACACAAATCATGACAGACTATTGAATACGAACATGAACTGAAGGGGGAGGGGGAGGGAGGGAAAGGGATGATGGTCATGGTGGGGGGCACTTGTTGGGGAGAAGCACTGGGTGTATTATGGAAACCAATTTGAAAATAAACTATTAAAAATTTTTTTTTAAATAAAAAAAATAAAATCTTTCCAGAAAGAAACTCTAGACTGTAATGACTCCAGTGATGAATTCTACTAAATAAGGAAGGGAGAAATTAAATTGATTTTATGCATACTTCGGAAAACTTAAAAGGAGAGTGTATTCCCCAAATCTCTTAATGGAGCCAACATTAACCTATACCAAAACCAAGCAGAGGCATTGCAAATAAAGAAAATTATAGGTCACTCTCTCTTGTGAACATAAACTATGAAAACCCTTAAGAAACCATCAGCAAATTGAATTCAGCAGTATACATAAAGAATAATTGTGTAGGCTTTATCCAAAGAACAAAAGTTTGATTTAACATCACAAATTCAATCAATATAATTCACTCAGTCAGCAGATTTCTAAAAATGTGATTATCTCAATAGATGCAAAAAAAAAAAAAAAGCATCTGGCAAAGTAAACCAGTGCTCAGAAAATCAGGAATAGTAGGAAACTTCTCCAAACTGATCATGTATATTTATCCAGTCAAAGGAGCTTAAAAATAGGACGGATCCACAATAATGTGTAGTGTTTATAGGTTTTCTGTCAATAGGTATCCCTCTTACTGACCTTCTTCCTCAGGCATCAAATATGCATTTTTAAAAATGCCATTCAAATCATGAGAGACTCTTGAATACTGAAAACAAACTGAAGGCTGAAGGGAGAAGCAGGAAAGGGGAAGGGGGTGATGGGCATGGAAGAGGGCACTTGTGGGGAAGAGCACTGGGTGTTATATGGAAACCAACTTGACAATAAACTATAAAAATAAATAAATAAAAATGCCGTTATGGCCCTGTCCCCAATTTCAGTGGGTTTTCAGAAGGCAGAAAGGGTACCCCACCCCAGGGGACATCACGTTAGGTAGATGGAACCCTGGAGGACTGCCAAAATGAGGCCACAGTGGACAGCTTTCCACTTTCCCAGCAATAGTGTTTGTGAAGTGAACACATTCTCTTTTTTTTTTTTTTTTTTGGAACATAGCATTTACCTCTCAAGAGGTGATTTGACAAGTCTGAAGTAGTAATCATAGTTTTCTCTCTTGCCTATTTATTTGAGGTTTGACATTTTGGACCCCTGACTGACAGTTTCCAGAGTACTTTTAAGTAAAGCTTTTACATGCACTCAATAGAACTGCTTTTTCCTGGAAACCAATTTTCAGTGGGTCTTGATGGTCTTTGGTCATAATGTTGGCTCCACGACCAGACTTCGTTCCATGTAGCCGCCATCTCCCTTTCACAGTAAGTACATTTCACTTGTGCTGGAAGCCACCGACTACACGAACTCAACTAGTTTTCCAAATAAGCATCTAGCAATTTTCTGCATTTTCATTCAGCATTGCACTTAATAGAAATAAATTATTCATTTATGTGTGCAAAAAGACCTTTCTTCTTATCTTTATTATAGCATTTCTGTCATTCTGTCTTAAATCAAGTTGTTTGCAGACCTACCTCAGCGTTAGACTATCAATTCCTCAAGGGTTGGATTGTTTCTTGTTCGTTAGTCTATCTCTGATATGCTACGGTGCCTAGTACCTATCAGATGTGGCTTAAATATTGCATATTGGGGACAAAATAACTTTCACTGCATGAAAGGGTAGGACAATTTGAGGGGCTTGGGAATGCATATGGTGTCATGGGGAGGTGTACCTAAGTTTTGTATGTGGTAGAAATAACATTAAAGGATGTTGTTAATGCCTGTGGATGAAGGAAAGGACGATGAGAGGAGATAGCAGTGGGAAGCCAGGGAAAAATCCACTTTTCCATACGGTGGAAATGAGGAAGAGCAGGGAGCATTCAAGCAGGAAGGACTCAGTGGGTGGCTGGAACAGAGATGCTTCCGAAGGAGAAAGAAGGTTGTCTTTGTTGGGTTGACCAGAGTCTCCTTGAAGAGCTCCACGTGGCATGCCCTCGGGATTCACTTTCAGCACTGCTCCTCCTTCGGGCAGCAGGGGTGAGGTTCTAGTCTGCCCCACGGACACAGCTGAGCACCTCTGTAATTAGACACAGCCTTCACACCTGCTAGCTCCGAAGCCTGGGGCGAGGGATGGGGTGAGGCTTCCTGCGAAGAACGGAATCGGGACCGCAGAGACTGCCAGGAGTGGGAAGGATTGGAAACTCAGACCACCATAGTCTCAACACCAAGGGACCTGGCTTTCTACAGTCAGTTAAGTGCATGGCTTTTGTGGTCAGACAGATCTAGGTTGACTCTCCTCCTACTGCTTGAGTAAATCTGGCCCTGAAGCATGTTAACTAAGTCTTTCTTTCTTCATATGGAAAATGAGATGAAACCTGGCACAAAGCTAGCACTAAATATGGATGTTATTACTTGGAATGACGAGAGTTGGACTGAAGAGGAGCGGGTTCCAGGGCAGAAGGGTCAGGTAGCCGGGCGCCCAGTGACGTGACTAGTTTGTCCACAGCTACAGGTCAACGGATTCAGGGAGGCTCAAGGATTCCACGGGGCTTCAACTCAGACTCAGGGCCCAAATCGATTTAAGCTGCAAAATAGTCGCCCAGTCTTACAGGTGGAGAGCATTGAGGGATGCATGGGGACCTGGGGGCTGTGCTCTCTGGTGGCTTTGCAGCCCCGATGCCCATGCTCGACAAACATCCCCACCCCTTTGGGTGGGATTTCACTCCTTTTCCTTTGCTTGCATTATTCACATTCCTCTTGGAAAATGTTCATCTCATGAGAACACTGGCGCTGGAGAAGTTTCAGAACCCAGGTCCTGGAGGAGCTGAATAGAGGGAGCGGCCTCCCCAAAGGGCACAAGTGTTCTTTTCAGCTCAGCCCTGCTCTCCAAAGCTGAGAGAAAGATTTGCCAAGAGACGCATGGCCTGGGCTGTGTTGGGCCTGAGTGATTGCATAGTCCAGTCTTCGTAGATGACCAATGAAACAACACCTACATATCTATTTCAGTGCGATACCTCCATAGATGTTTTCAAATACAGTGAGGAAAAAAGGATTTTGTCATATCATGTTTCCAAAAATCTTGCAAGCTTTCATTCCTTTACCCTCATATTATGAACACATAACCTTGCGCTGTATGCACTCAAATGGACAGAAAGGAATTCCCTTCATTGGGAAGTTTTAAGAATATGACATGACAGGGTTTCTTTTCTTTTCTGAGAGAGAGAGACAGAGAGAGAGAGAGAGCAAGAGCGAGCACTGGTTGGGGGAAGGGCAGAGAGCGAGGTAGACAGAGCATCCCAAGCAGGCTCTCCACTGTCACTGCAGAGCCCGACTGGGGGCTGGGACTCACCAACCTCAAGATCATGACCTAAGCCGAAGTCAAAGAGTTGCAGACTTGACCAACTGAGCCACCCAGGTGCCCCAGCTCGACAGAGTTTCTAACTTACTGTCCGCGGCAACACTTCTCCAAATATATCTCCGCTCCCTGCCCCATTCTTTTTAATCATTGTGAAGCTTCTAAAAGCTAAATAAAGAATGTAAATACAATTTAATAAACTGTCCCAGTTTCTCGAAAGCCTGGGTTTTTTTTGTTTGTTTCTTGTTTTGCTTGCACTCATTATTTTTTTCCACTACAGTAAAGAAATCACTGCTTTTTCTCAGACCTTTTCTGGTCTCTCCAATATATGTGACAAAAAGCCCAGAATAGAAGTTGGGGAGGATAAACCTTTACTTAATGGATGAGAGGACCCGTTAAGTTTTTAATCATCATAACAAGACATGACAAGTTGTCGGATTTCAGAGCCTAATTGTATGTGTACATTAGCCTGTGATTCCTAGAATGGAAGTTAGGAGGGAAATGTGGTACATCCTTTACAGCATCAATTATAAGTGACTGAAGACATTACTTTTAATATAAAAGTAGGTGCAAAATAGTTTGTGGAATGTGGCAAAAACTAGATTACCTGTATTTCTTGTTTATTTGTGTAGAAAGACATCAAATTATTTAATCAATTAGCAAAACCTAGAGAACAAAAATATGGCAAATGTAGTCTTTTAGCCTATCTATATCTGAAGTGGATTTCTTGTAGAAAATTGGAACTATAGTACACAGTTCCCATTTACCCTGCACCAAATTATTATATTAGTATGGTATCTTTGTTATGACTAATGAATCAATTATGGACCTTATTAACGAAAGTCCATAATTTATGGAGATTTTCTTTGTTTGCACCTAATACCCCTTTTCTATTCCAGGGTCTCATTCAAGATACCATATCACATTTAGTCATGAAGTCTTCGTCAGTGCCTCTTGCCTGTGACAGTTTCATTATGTACAGGTGACATACATAGATAATACACACATATAATGTGTACAATAGCCTTTTTAAATTATAGTTTATTGTCAAGTTGGTTTCCATACAACACCCAGTGCTCATCCCAACAAGTACCCTCCTCCATGCCCATCACCCCCCTGCCCCTCTGCCCCTC
>NC_043714.1:5205797-5251539 GCF_006229205.1 Suricata suricatta
TGGAAACAGCTTTAGACCCAATCAACCTAGAGAAAACCACAGAGGAATCTACATAAAAATCTTCGCTAACTAGCCTTTATCTCTAGCTTTGGACGCCTAAAACTGATTGCTTTTTTGTGATCTTTCTTCACAAATTTATGCTTTTCTGTTGCAGATGCTATATAAGCTGGAGTTCTAAGTCACCTTGCAGAATTACTCCATTTTCCTTGGGTGTCTCCTACATTTTCATGACGCATACATGTTAATAAACTTCTGTTAGTTTTACTCTTGTTCATCTTTCATGACTTGGAAGGATAGAGGTAAAAATACTTTTCTTCTCTTACACTATATTCCCATTGCTGGTATGATGTTCTTTTTGTTTGTTTCCTATGATATCTCTGTTATTTTTCTTCTTAAAAGATTTTTAAATGTTTTATTTATTTTTGAAGGATCAAGAAAGACAGAGTGTGAGCAGGGGAGGGGCAGAGACCGAGGGAGACACAGAATCCAAATCCGGCTCCAGGCTCTGACCTGTCAGTACAGAGCCCGATGTGGGGCTCGAACCCACAAGCCACAAGATAATGACCTCAACCAAAGTCAGATGCTTAACTGACTGAGCCACCCAGGCACCTCATGTCTGTTACTTTTCGATATCACTATACAGACTAGTGTTAATACTCCTGATGAGTTTTTAATAATATTTATTGGTTTGTTGGTTTGTTGGTTGAGTAATATAACCATGTCCCCCCTACAAGGATTGTTTTGTAATGCAGATACAGAAGAGTAAATACATTAAACTCCCATTTTTTCACAATGGCTGGGAAATTAGGAATCAGATATTCTAACTTACTAAATGTCTCAGTAACCAGATATTTTTACCATATATGTATTACACTGTAATTATTGAACATGAATTAATTTTCTCTCAAAAATTTTAAAAATTAAAAAAGGAACAGTAATTTATTAGTCCTATATGGTAGAGCTCTTACACATTTAGCAGATGCGAAGAAGAGAAGTTTCAAAATGTTTGGTTGTATTTGACAAGCTTTTTAGGAACTTTAAATGCTAATTTAAATCCAGTTTTTTAGTCACCCTTTTTCTATTTTTGTAATACCTCCCTTCACTCCTGACAAGGGAGATGATTTTTTTTTTCGTTTGCCTGGGACCGAAAGCTCGGCTTAAAATCTCCTGGGACACTGTTTCCTTGAAAGTGCCTAGGTCCAGAACATGCTACAGGGTTTCGCTTCCAGGCTTTTTCTCTCTAATTAATTTGGTTTCGTCTGTCCCAGAATACTCCCAAAGACCTTCTACAGGGTCTCCCTTTTGCCCTCCACGTCAACAAGATGATTATTTGCGAGTATAATTTGTTTTGCAAACTGACTGCAGAATCCTCCTGTGTGAACAACTGCGAACCGAACCTGCATCTCTTTCGGGGTTGACTTTTAGACTCTTCTTTTATTTTCTGCTTCCGAGGCCTGATAAACTGGAGCAGTTAGCACAAGGAAATTATTTAACAAAACTTTTAACGGGGAGGTCGTGTGACTGCTGTTACAGAGGAGCCTCTCCACTGGCGCCCACGGGCGGTTCCATCAAAGACCCACAAAGCTGGACGTTGATTACAACGGAGAAAACCTTTCATTCGGTGACTGCTGACAGTGAGAGAGCTGAGCCCCATTCTAATTTGCACAGAGGTTACTGGGCTTTTTATTTTTTAACGTTTATTTATTTTTGAGAGAGAGCAATAGAGAGCGAGCGAGCATGAGATGGGGAGGGGCAGAGAGAGAGGGAGACACAGAATCTGAAGCAGGCTCCAGGCTCTGAGCTGTCCGCACAGAGCCTGATGCAGGGCTCGAACTCAGGAACAAAGAGATCATACATTTTCAAGATGGAAAGCCCATCCGACTCAGCTGTGATTTTACCTAGCACTCCACAGGACTGTGCCAGTACACCCTCTTCCCGTACAAGTAGTTCAAGAAAACAGCCTACGAGTGCAACACTTAGAGAACGATTAAGGAAAACTAGATCTCCATTTAATTCCTGTGATAGTGTGGTAAAGCATCTTAAAGTAGAGAATGAAGAAAATGATCAGACCTTTTACAAGAAACCATCTTCAACAGAAGAAAACTGTTTGGAATTTCAGGAACATTTTAAACACACAGACAGTGAATGTGAAAGTACATATTTCTGTAATGTCTTGAATGCCCTTGATTTTGTAAACAGTATCAAAAGAGACATAATTTTTGATTTCCCAGTATCTGTTCGTTTGAATATATTTATAAACTTCGTCTTTGGACAGTATTTGATTAGCACCTCTGGGCTTTGCCGAAAAATAAAATAAAAGAACATGTTTTGCCCAGCAAGTTCGCATCTACTTCATTTACATATGTTTTCTATGAATGGTGATTAAAATACTGACCTAAAAGGTAAAGATTTATCTTTAAATTTTTTTTAATGTTTATTGATTTTTGAGAGAGAAAGAAAGAGAGAGAGAGAGAGAGAGAGAGAGAGAGAGAGAGGGAGAGAGAACGTGTGAGCAGGAGAAGGGCAGAGAGAAAGGGAGACACAGAATCTGAAGACAGGCTCCAGGCTCTGAGCTAGGTATCAACACAGAGCCCAATGCAGGGTTCGAACCCACGAACCGTAAGATCATGACCTGAGCCGAAGCCGGACGCTTAACCGACTGAGCCACTCAGGTGCCCCTAAGGTTTACTGGCAATCTCTTCAAAACTTCAGCTCATTCACCACTGCTTCATTATACTCTTTTAAACCAGCTCCTGAAATCATTCTGTAATTAACCCAGAAGAGATTTTTCAAACTTTCTTTGATTAGCTTTGTAGAAAATCAATCATCCCCGGAATCAACTCAGCCCTGAGCCCAGGACCTCAAAATTATTTATTATCCAATTAAAAGACTCTGAAACAAATGTAAATGGCTCCAGAATTGTAAAATATACTGGTGCCGATAACAGCTGCCGCTGAGACAGGCTGTCAAAGAAACGAGTGCCACCTAAAAATAAACGGTTCCCATGGGCATTTCAAAAGCACAAGGCTGAGACACTGCATTTTAGACTCTGGTGCCACGGTTTAAAAAAGCAAGTTTCCTTTTTAGACCAACAGAAGGTCCACATACTTTTCAGAAGGGCTGTGTTTGAGGGCATCATTAATGATCCTCAAAAGCCCATTTGCCATCACAGAAGGCAACACATGACCTTTATCTTGTAAATTAACAAGATGCTTTTACTGTTCATGCTGGGTGTGGTGTGTTCCTATGTGTGAGAGAGACAGACACAGACGACAGAGAAAAAGACACAGAGGAAAAAGAGGGGGAGAAAGGAAGAAGCAGAAGAGGAAATCTCATATATATGTACCTCCGCCTTCTGGATATTCTTCGTTGTTCCCTGCGGATCGATTCTCCACCTTCTGTATATGTTTTATAGCCCTGGCAGTAACCTGATATTTGCTTTTTGGCTTCCAGCTGGGTTAGCCAAGTGCTGCAGTGACAGCTGGAGGTGCTAGAAGAGAGCCCAGAGCTTTTACCTTCCAGCTCCCTCCCTGTTTGGACATAGATTGACTGCGTCCTTAATGAAGGTCACAGCCCCCTCTCCTTCCCCCCGTTTGCCTTCTCCTGCTGCTTTACAATGTCTCCCAAAATCTACACTTAGTGTCTCAAGAAAAGCTCTCTATGACCAAGTAACAGAAAAGAATACAGGCCCAGCTATAGATAAATCTATAACCTATATGACCGCAGCCAGAGGGGATCTCGATCTTTCTCGAGCCCCATTCCAATGTGGCTTTGAAAGGCGGTCATGAGAGGGTCCTGTCCCACTGGGGAGAGAGAGCTGTGGGCAGTATGTATGGTTGGGCACTCTATGAAAGAGACGGTCTGAGAGATGGACCTACAGCGATTTGTGGACGTGACTAACGAGTTGTCCAGTTACACAAAGGACCTGAGAAGAAGAAGGACATCTGAGGAGAGCGTGTGTGGCCAGGTCTCCTGGGAGGGTTTCGGGAGGTGAGGAGAGTTGAGGGCGGCCACCTCCCAGGCACGTGCGGTGAAGGTGGCCGCAAAGGCAAGGAGGAGCGAAGTGAGCGTCCTGTGACCTCGGCTAGCCTTTTCCCCCCCGCCCCGGTGTTTGCTTCCTGGGCCCATGCACACACACATCTCGATAGAGGGATGGAGTCCAAGAATCTGTCCACAACTCAGCACAGATTACCCCTCAGTGGTGTTAATCTGACCACTGCCACTCCTGAGGGCCAACCTGCAAACGGCAGAGATAGTACAGGCTTCAGCATGATCCCATCACCCTGAGGACCCTGGCGGCAGGTTGATTACTTGTATACCTCAGCCTGGAGCTTACCCTCTTTGCCTCTGGCACGATTTGTGAACTTACAGAAGGCCTTCCTCATCAGCATGATACCTCAGCCAAAGTTTCCTCTGATCAATTAGTGGGGTGTTTTTTTTTTTTTGCAAATGAGCTCATGCCCACAGAATTAACATCTTACCCAAATGTCATATCATCCAGCAGCAGCTGACTTGATATAATGGTGAAATGACCTGCAGAAGAAGGTTCAGTTATTTTGTCATCTAGGAAATGACACTGTTTGAGACACTGGGACACTGTTTACAGGATATGGCATGTGCTTTACATCAGAGTATCACTCCTCCTACATCCAGAATATTCAGCTCTGGAACCAAGGAGAAGAGGAGACGGGACTGGCCTCTATCATTATTAAACTTAATAGCTCATATCAGAAAATTTTGTTTTCCTTCTCCACCATTTTGGACCAAGCATGCTTGAAGGTCCAAATATCTCCTTCCACCAGAATTCACAATCCTGCTTCTGTTGCATTGGAGGCCAGTAATGCTTCCTGGCTTTTGGAGTTCTTACTATGCACCCACATCCACACATTTCAATCCCAGTTACCTAGTGAGGTAACTGGGTTGCTGATGCAGAACAGGGAAAGGCTTTTCACATAAGGAATCCAGAGGGTCCTCAGGGGTGCTTTTTGGTCAGTGCCTTGGGAAATAATTGTATTAAATGAAAACTGTGGTCACTTTATAAAGACAGGATCTCCAAGAACTCAGAGCCACATGAACAAGCATTTGGCTCACTTTACTAACTGCAGAACCCTTTCCAGCTAAGATGCTGGCAGAGAGTAACACGAAGATGAGTTAGAGAAAATCACCGTTATGATGGTGAACTCAGATCTCCTGACCAACTTACAAAATCAGGAGCTAGAGCAGTAACATCTTATGTAAATGAATGGTTTTCTTCCTTCTCCTCACTTACTATAATGAATATCATCAGTGAGGTCAACATTTTAGGTTTTAGAAGGGATTATGACTGAATAGACAACATCTCGCAATAGTACTTCCAATGATATGGACATTTGTGTGAAGACACTATTTTCGTCCGTATAAAGACATCTAGTTGGGGCACTTGGTTGGCTCAGTCAGTTAAGCATCCGGCTGTGGCTCAGGTCATCATCTCACGGTTTGTGGGTTCGAGCACCGCATCAGACTCTGTGCTGACAACTAGCTCAGAGCCTGGAGCCTGCTTCGGATTCTGTATCTCCCTCTCTCCAGCCCTCCCCTCCTTGCACTGTCTCACTCTGTCTCTCAAAAATAAATAAAAAACATTAAAAAAATTTAAAAAAAGACCTCTTGTCATCCCAAAGACAAGAGTGGCCCCTGAGGGACAAAGTAGTGGACTGTCCTGAATGTCCCGTCTGGCCCTCCCGTATTTACTGACCACCATTCTTCACCCTTCTCTGCTCCGCAAGAGTTACATCCCTACTCTGCTGTCTGAACTACGTCACGTACGAGCCTTGCCTTGTAGCTTCTGGCTGCCTTTTGTCAGTGACGGGCCCTAGTCGTTGAGCAGTCAGAAGTGGGGAAACGTCAAGGGGTTTGGTAGCCATATTTTAAGAACCCATGTATGCAAGTGAGTACAAACAAGAAGGGCAGTTATTCCATTTTGAGGAGTGGTGGCCAAACTTGAGGTCCTTGGGGATCCTCAAAGTTAATCATGGGAGGCTGTCCATCAGTTAAAACAATGATCAAAGTTTGATATAAACCATTTGCCAGGATATCTGTGAGGAAGTGATACCGAAGGTGTTTTAAAAACACAAAATTCATTTGGTTAGTGATCGTGTTTGATGTACTCTTTTTACTGGACTAAATGACAAGTTCTTTACAAGGAGAAGGTCTCTCTTTTGTGATTCAAATAGGAGCTCCAGGATGTGTTCACTCACAGTAACGTCTTAGTAAATGTTGGGGATCATTTTTGAGCAAGTAAATGGCTCCGTTCCCTAGTCTTCCCCTTCATTTTGTCCTCATGAGCCAGCACAAGGACATGCCACACTCGGCCATCCCCTCATTGTACTGAGCATGTCTCTAATCACATAGTGAAGGTTGATGTAGGGGAAGAGCACTGAATTAAAGAGCGCTGAAAAAGCACTGTTCAAAAGGGACCTAAAATCTAGTCCACACAGTTACTAGCCTAACGTGAACCCAGCTGTTTTCTGTCTCACTTTTCCTTGTCTGTACCATAGAAATTGAGATAACTTCCCAACCACAGAAAATTGTATTGAGACTCAAATTATATAATAGATAGCTAATTTTGCCCCCCATCATCCCCAAAAAGGTATCATTAAGCCAGAGTTGGATTTAGAACGATTCTCAAAGGAGCTGTACCTCCAAGCTATTGTGCTGCTCTAACTACAACCAGAAAGATGAATTTTCTATCAGCCTACTCCCCAAATGACTGCCCCTCCCTTGCCTTCAAATGCTGGCCTGGAACTTTCTTCCAAAGGCTATTCACTGATTAGATGTACTGATTACAGTACTTTAAACTCAAACTGGCTTTCTTCTGTGATAGAATGATTGGCGGTGAATCAAAAGGCTAGAGGTTCCTAGGTTCCTAGGGGCTTGTTTTCTTTTTTATTAATCTGAGGCTAATAAAATGATCCGATATAGCAGCAATTATGGTTTTAAGCCTCCATAATGAGACAGTTTGTGTCTTGTCAATCAGAAAAATAACTGACGGCACCATAATGTAATCACACGGTGAACTAACACTAAGAAAAAGAAATCATTTCTGTTAGGATCGATCCTATTTCTTATATAAAGGCTGGGAGGCAGTTCATACCTGAAGTATTTGCGGTGGTGAATCTCACACAAACAATCCAGACAAGAAAAGGAACTCGGAGCAGTGTCCCCACCGGCGTAGTTGTCCTAGCTTAGTTTGTCTTTAGCACATGCTCTACAAACACGCCTGCGTCTTTGCATGTGTAGCATTGTATTCATTTTCCCTTGCTTACATTTTAAAGGTTCGTTCTGGAAAAATGCTCATCTCAGTGGGGCCAGAGAAGCTTCAAAGCCAGGAACCTGGGGGTGCTGAACAGACGGAGTGAGTTTCCAGATCATGGTCCACCGCAGAGATAAAGCGTGTCTGAGGGACACGTGGCCTGGGCAGCCCTGGCCACATTCCGAGTGATGTCATGATCCAATCTCATCCGAGGCAGCTAAGCAACACCTAATTGTCTAGTTTAGTGTTTACATCTCCACAGACGTTCGTAAACACCGCGAGGAAAATTACTGTTACCTCACGTCTTCAGAACAGTTGTGATTTTCAATGCCTTTACCTTCTTATTGTGACCGCACAACATTGCATCGTTAAAGAGGTGGCCTCCTTGCAACTGGGCTTTGCCAAGGCTGGTGTTGATGATGACAGTGATGAGGAAGATGGTGACAATTTCTCTGAAGGCAGGTCAAAGTCCTGGTGATCATCTGGAGTCTGTTTTGATAGAGAATCGCTGTCTCCTGACCCTAACCTTGACTTTTGCGGTGAAAGGCATTCACAAACCAACCGTGTTGTTTCATTTTACTTTTTCTTTAGAGTTTTTGGTCTTTTTAGCAGCATTACTCTGAAAGAGTGATTTTACTCTTATGATGATATGGGCAAGAGAGAAGGACAGAGCCAGAGAAGAGCGGAAGACTGGGCCTGGTTCGAGTCTACTGAGACTGAGCCTTGACAGTGTGTTTTGCCGTGGGAAGTTGCAGGATTTTGTCTCTGGCTTTTGGTTTTATTTGCACAGTGCTTTGTTCAGCCGTCGGTCCGGGCACTTAGGATCCTTGATGAGATCTTCGCCACTGGTTCTGACCCAGCCCCTGCTGCAGTGGTTGACCGCCCTGCCTGCCCCAGATCTACACCGCACGCACGCTTCTCCGCTTCTGCCCACCTCCCTTCTCCTGTGAGGGGTAGACTGTCCTGGGACCTGTTTCACGCCTGCGCAGTGCAACCTGCAAGTCTAGGTAAGTGAACATTCCTCAGAGTGAACATCTGACTAACTGGAGGCTCGTTCGGAAATTCTTCTCCCTCCCCTCTGGCTACATGTTGTACGGGATGGAGTTCATGTGGCTTTATCCCATGAGGTCAGCGAGCAGGCGCACTTGATACCGAGGAGTCCTACCTCTTTTGTGTCTGCCATCATCTCTTCCTGCTTCCCCTTTGTGCTCACTCCTGCCTCTCTGAATTTGCACAAGCTACAAACATGACAACACATGTTTTTGCTTCAGGCTTAGTTTGTGTGGTTTTCTTTTGCAGAAACCTATAAGCGAAATGGGTAAAGGGGATTAAGAAGTGCAAACTTCCAGTTAGAAAATAAATGAGTCACAGATGAAAAGTGCAGCATAGTGAGTAGAGCCAATAATATTGTAATAATGTTGTACAGAGAGAGACGGTGACTAGACCTCTGTGTGAACTG
Organism: Suricata suricatta; assembly: GCF_006229205.1. Lineage (NCBI taxonomy): Eukaryota > Metazoa > Chordata > Mammalia > Carnivora > Herpestidae > Suricata > Suricata suricatta. Next base: position 5,214,545 of record NC_043714.1, read on the forward strand.
TTGAATCGCTATGGGGTACACCTGAAATTGACTTAACATTACATGTCGATTTTATTTTAATAAAAAAGAAATATGAGCTAAGGGAGTGGGAATAAATATGAAGTGAAAGGCATGAAATTAAGGTAGAGGAATGTTGAGGTCAGGGTAATGAAGATGTCTCCATTTCAACACGGAAATTGATCATAAAGATGACAAGATTGTTATATATAGGACAGTTTTATAGCCAATTTTCGAGATTCCTTACACCCTCCTTGGAGACTTTCCTGTCACTCTTGTCCTTAATTATTGCCCCATACTCCGAATTCAATCAATACACTTTGTCTGAGCCAGACAATTACATAATAGTTGGCAATGGGCACTCATCATCCAAAATTTGTTGCTTTTGTGTCCTTGACTAGATTATGAATAGTTTGTCTATAAATTCTTCTGTACATCTTTATAAGGCGCTTGGCACAGTGATTATTCTAAATTGGATCCAGTCAAGGCTTGCTAACTGATTAATTAATTTATTAAAATGAGATCAGCCTAAGTTGTCTCATATATAATTTATAATGTTATAATCTGTTGTGTTTATAACTGGGAGCTTACAAAATTCCTACAGTTTTTGCCCCCGAAATAGCTATATATCAAAAAAGAACATGTATCTTTTAGAAGGGAATATGTATTCATCAATTCAACAAATATTTATCACCTTCCCACTATGTGCCTGGCAGTTTTTCTAGAAACTGAGGGTACTTCATGAGGAGGAAAAAAAAAACACACACAAAATCCTATGAATAATTCCTGTTTTGGGGGAGTCTAGCAGAGGAAAAAAGAAAATGAAAATCATAAATAAAGTGCCTCGTATGTAAGAAAGTGAGAAATGCTACGTACAAATACAACCACAGTAGGAAGACTCATGAACAAGTGTGTGGGGCTGAGATACAGGGAAGAGTCAGGTAGGGAGGGTCTCCCTACGAAGGTGACTTTGGAGGGGCGCCTGGGGGGCTCAGTCGGTTAAGTGTTTGAATTTGGCTCGGGTCATAATCTCACAGTTTATGGGTTCAGGCCCCACATCGGGCTCTATGCTGACAGCTCAGAGCCTGGAACCTGCTTCAGATCGGTGTCTCCCTCTCTCTCTGCCCCTCCCCCACTAACTCTGTCTCTCTCTTTCAAAAATAAAAACATAAAACAGAAGAAGCTGACATTGGAGGGTAGGGGAAAACCATGTGGTACTTCCTGTTTCCATGTAGGGCCCTCCTACCTCCACGTTATTTTCCTCTGATAGTAATAGTCCTTGACTCGTTTTTTAAATGTTTATTTTTGAGAGAGAGAGAGTGCAAGTTGGAGAGGAGCAGGGAGAGAGGAGGACAGAGGAACGGAACCAGGCTCTCTGCTCTCAGCACACATGCTAGGCCTGAACTCCAGAACTGTGAGGTCACGACTTGAAATGACGTCTGATGCCCACCCACGTGAGCCACCCAGGCAGCCCTTCCCTGTCACTCTTCTTATACTTTATGCAAAAGCAGGGAGAGAATTCTTTCTTCACCTTCTCTGAGCAGCTCCTTTTTATTTGTACACCTAACATGGCTCGACAGGCAGTGCGAACTCCAGGCCAGAAGACCGGCTTCTAATCTGCACTCTACCCTTCCGCTGGTTGCATGTTTTTACTTCCATGATCATTATCTAATGTGTGTGAATACCAAGCGCATGCTAAACTAAGCCATTCATGAGATCATCCAAATGTATCTTCACAGAAATGCCATGCACTATCATTCCCACTTTATAGAAAACGTAAACTGAGACACAAGGGATGTTGAAGGTTCAACGGTTCTTTGATGCTCCAACCTTCTATATAATGTGAGACAATTCAAATCATCTCCCAACAAGTTAAGAAATGGTTTTACAGAGCTGTGGCACTTGATGTGAGCACTGTGTGTGCATGTGTGTATTGTGTGTGCGTGTGTGTGTGTGTGTGTGTATGTGTAAGAAACTTTCTTTTTATGTGTGATCTCATTTTAATCTTGTAGTCGTAGTATCTGGTAGCATGTTTTAAACAATGCTAGAGATGAAAAAGGCAGCTCGGAAGTGCAAGTAACTTTTCCAAAGTTTTCTAGCAGATCTGCGCTTCCCATTCAGGTTCAAATCCAAAGTGCTGCTGTCTCCATTCATTTGGTTTACTGGTTTACTAAGTAGTTTTGAGTATGTACCAGGCATACATTAATGATGTCCCAAACTGCAGGGACATAAAGAGGGTTTGGTGCAGATGAACCAGGAAAGAGACAATGAGAGCATAAAGCATTAAATGTAATGATTGAGGCATGGACCCAACAGAGACGCAGTTAGTTACCTGGAGTCTAATAAAATCAAAGTTACAAAGTGCTGGGAAGGGTTCTAATATGGTGTTAATAGGATTGTTTTGGTTTTATTGGTTCTATTTGCAAAACTTAGATATTTTAATTGCAGTTGATGAAGATAGCTGTCTCTTATAGTCTGACTTTTGTCACATTTCCCCTTTGGCCTGATAGTATTGAAGTAATTGCAGGCCATTTTGAGGGTCCGGCAAAGAAAAATGTAAGGTGGGACTATGTTCACTTGAATTTAGTGAGAGCTTTTTATGTGGTTTGTAGTTATTTCCATGTAAACTCAAGGCATTTATGAGACTCTCAAGGAAGGCGTGTGCGGGAGGATAAATAATGGTGCCCAAAGATACATGAGCCCTAATTCCCGGGACCCGTAAACGTGACCTTACCTGGCCAAACAGAGATGGGGAGGGGCCTGGGTGGCTCAGCTGGTTAAGCAACCTACTTTTGGTTTCAGCTCAGGTCATGATCTCACTGGGATCGAGTCCTGCACTGGGCCGTGAACTGACAGCATCGAGCCTGCTTAGATTTTTTCTTTCTCCTTTTTTCTTTGTCCCCTGCCCCTTGATAAATAAATAAACTTTAAAAAAAAAGAATCTTGACATGGGGAGATTATCCTGGTTACCCAGGTGGGCCTTAAATGCAATCTCAAAGAGACGTGAGAAGAGAGAAGGAAATGTCACCGTTGATACATGATGCTGTGCGACTGGCCTTGAAAATGGAAGAGGTCACAAAAGACGAGTTGAAAAAACAGAACGCAGGGCAAGAAATGGACTCTCTCCTAGAACCTCCGGAGAGGGTGCGACCTTGCTGACCCATTGATTTGGGCTCATTAATACTGATTTCAGATTTCTGAACTCCAGACTATAGGACAGTAAATGTTTACCCCTGTAAGCACCATGTTTGTGATAATTTATTACAGCAACCATAGGAAATTAAAACAGGATGGAATATTCCAGCAAAATTCCTACTGCTCAATGGGTGACTCATGGCATGCTAATGGCCACAAATGAGGGAGACGTCATCTTACAGTGTCCAGCACTAAAAGTTGGAAATTTAAGAACCTGGAAGCTACTCTCTGGAAAATTCTTTCAATAATCAGATTGTAAAATTATACTCAAAGAACAATTGATACAAATGTATCATGCATTTATTTTTTTCTGAAATACAGGAAACCAAATTAATCAGAATTTTTGTGTTTGAGAGTATAAATCCATAGCCAGACTACAGCTGCATGTGATGTTTCATGTTTCATGCATGAACTTAAGCGATGTTTCCTATTTTATGCATCCCAACTACCAACATAAAAATAAACATAAACAAATAAACATAATCAAATGTGTTAGTGGAAGGATTGCATTATCTGTTCTTCTTTAGAGAACTCAATGACAAGAATAATGAAGAGACTGCAGTAAAAAAAATGTAGGCAGAAAGTATTTCAGCAGAGTACAGACAGTTAATTAGTAAAATTGTAATGCTATTTTTGTGGGTTTTGTTGTTTGTGATATTTGAGGGTTTTTTTTCTCATTCTAAATAAGTATTTGTTCTTGTACCTAATTTTATATGAATTCAGTTATTCTTTTAAAGTAAGGCCCCCATGATTCAAAGCCTGATCCCCCCAGGGCACCAAGTGATTGGACATGTGACAAAGGGACCCAAGCCAGCGCACGGTGGGCGTCAGGATGAACTTCTGAGTGAGGGAATCCCATGGGAGCGTCCAAAGGCTAATGAAGGACCCTGGGAGGTGGGGGCGGAGGCCGGGGAGGAAGTCGAAGCCAGATTACTCAGAACTCGGTTTACTCCCTTTTACTAGGGATCGTAGAATTCATGGGGATGATGGATTTAACAAGCAGGTAGGCTTTCCGTATTATCTGCCTCTTTTAGTTTTACAGAATTATCACTCAGACTTGTTTTTTAAGCAACTGTGTAGGTGTATACTCAAACCAAAGGCCGGATGCACTTGAGGGAAAAACACGGCCCTTAGGCTTGACGCAAAGATCTCTGACATTTACTAGCTGAATAAAGCAAACAATAATCACAGCAGGAAAGGCTTTTCACACTAGCAAGAACATAATGTACCCAATATTAGGTTAGGGATATGAGCTCAATGTATTTCACTTAATTGCAACTTCATAATTTATGGGGACATTATGGAAGACAACCTCTTTAACTCTTCCAAGCATTGCAGTTGATGTTAGCATAAGTCACCTTTGCCCTAGGACTCATATATATAATTTTGGACATCCCATCAACACACTTACAGTTAATGGCAGAGACCCATTTTAAAAGCTGGGGATATTGGTATGTGGGTGGCTCAGTTGGTTAAGCGACTGACCCTTGATTTTGGCTCAGGCCAAGTTCATGGGGTTGAGCCCCAGGTCAGGCTCCGGACCGATTGGCCTGCTTGGAATTCTCTCTCTCCTTCTCTGTCATTCCTCTGCTTGTGCTCATGCATGCGTGCCCTCTCTCAAAATTAAATAAACTTAAAAAAATAAGAAAAGAAAAATTTGGGAACATAATATATAAACACATGAGTAGAAAAGCCAATGGTTATAATAAAACAACTCTTTCATACAATGTCTTCCTTTATTCTTCAAGAATAAGAGACTGCAGTAAACTTGCTGCAGTGCTAACCAGCACCTCATGCACTAGCACCTTGGCATAATGATCAGAGTGCATTTGGTAGAGGCTGAGTTAGGCTGATGCCCGTCCTGCGGCCCACGCGTCAGCCTTAGAAATGCCTAAAACAGACTGGGCCAAGGCTAGCCCGGAGGGCAGCTTGGTCAACAAAAGGCAAAGTCTGAGGGATGGAGTGAAGCTCATCCAATGGTGGTGTCAGAGCACAGGTGTCTCCAGTTCAGAGTCACATTATGTAAGGGCTACCCGGGACTTCCTGGCATGCAGCATAGGAAGAAAAGGAATTCAGGGATTTTTAGTAGATCTGAAAGTAAATTGGTATCTATGCGTCAGAAGGAGATTTGTACAAGTCTATAAAAATATGTAATGCATAATCCCACCTATGGTTAATGATCATGGACATGTATTTTCTTCCAGTCATTTCTTAGGCATCTACAAACCCTCCACTCTTGGGTTTATTCTCTGTAATTTTTGTATCCCACCTTTTTCTTTTAATACTTTCTTTTTTTAAATTTTTCTAATGTTTATTTATTTTTGAGAGAGAGAGCCACACACACGAGTGTGACCAGGATAGGGGCAGAGAGAGGGAGACACAGAATCTGAAGCAGGCTCCAGGCTTTAAAGTGTCAGCACAGAGCTCAGTGCAGGGCTCGAACTCACAAGCTGTGAGATCATGAGCCACCTAGGCATCCTTGTACCCTACTTTTTATTTGGATGATATATTTTGCCCTTTCCAATGTCAGTAACTATTCCTGGAACACATTATTTAAAACGACCAAAGAGCATGCCATTGTATATGAGTGTCATAATTTAGTTTTTTCTGTACTTGGAAATTTATGTCATTCATAGTATGAGGCTATTAACTAATACTGTGATACATATTCTTATATTATGAAGGCATACATAGCTAATTATTTCCTCAGTTAATTTCTAGAAAGGGAACTATTGGATATAATCATTATTTTTAAAATACAATAGACATTTTTCTGAAGAAAACATACAGATCCCAACATCACTAATCATCAGGCAAATGCAAATCAAATGAGATACCACCTCACACCTGTGAGAGGACGGTTATCAAATAGACAAGAAATAAATTGGTGCAGCCATTATGGTGAGCAGTATGATTCAAAACAGAACCACTGCACAATCCTGCAACCCCCTCCTGGGTATATATGTGAAAGAAAGGAAAGCTCTAAGTTGAAAGATGCACCTTCACGTTCACTGTACGTAGCCAAGATACGGAAGCAACCTGAATGGCCGTCAATGGGGAAATGGGCAAAGAAAACATTGTGTATATGTATATACGGAATATTATTCAATGATAAAAAAGAATCAAGTCTTGCCGTTGCTATAACACAGATGTACCTTGAGATCATTATAAGTGAAATAAGTGAAAGAGAGAAAGAAAAATGCTGTATGATTCCACTTATATGTGGACTCTAAAAACAAACAAAAAACAAAACTTTGAGCCCATTGAAACAGAGAACAGATAGAGGCAGAGTGTGAGGGGGTGAGTGAAATGTCTAAAAGGGGTCAAAAAATACCAACTTCCAGTTATAAAATAAATAAGTCCTGGGAATGTAATGTAAGTGGTGACTTAGTTAATAATATTGTATTGCATATTTGGTTTTTTTCAGTTTATTTATTTATTTTGAGAGAGAAAGCACACACATGTGAGCGGGGGAAGGGCAGAGAGAGAATCCCAAGCAGGCTCCATGCTGCCCGCACAGAGCCCCATGTGGGGCTCTATCTCAGGAACCATGAGATCATGACCTGAGCTGAAACCAAGAATTGAATGCTTAACTGACTGAACCTCCCCGGCACTCCTATACTGCATATTTGAAAGTTGCTAAGAGAGTACATCTGAAAGTTCTCATCACAAGAAAAAGTTTGTATGTGTGGGGATATGTAGATGTTAACTAGACTTATTGTGGTGATCATTTTGCAATATATACAAATACTGAATTATTATGTTGTACACTTGAAATTAACGTAGCATTATATGTCAATTTTATCTCAATAAAAAATTTGATAGCTATTGCCCGATTGTAACCAAGAAGTTTCCATTAGCAACATTGAGAAGTTCTGCTTTATCATTTGTCAACTCAGAATTAACATTTTCAAAGACTCTGTGATATAAAATCAGAATACTTGATTACTTTCACATTTATATTTTTGGACTCATTAATGAGTTTGAAAATTTTCATATGCCTGTTCACATTGTATTTATTTTTTACTTTTTTTCTATTTTATACTCATTTTTATCCAGCAATTTTAATTTTAAACTGACTTCAGTAAATTTTTATTTTATTCTAGAGTATCATTTAACCATTTTAAGTATGTATGAAAAATATATTTTAAGTGTTTTCTCATTTGGCATTTGCATTTTAATTCTTCCTTTTTTTAAAAAAATTTATGTTTATTTTTGAGAGAGAGAGAGACAGACAGACAGCCAGACAGAATGCAAGCAGAAGAGGAGTAGAGAGAGAGGGAGACAGAATCCCAAGCAGGCTCCAGACACTGAGCTGTCAGCACAGAGCCCGTTGTGGGTCTTGAACCCATGAACTGTGAGATCATGACCTGAGCTGAAACTGGACGCTTAACCGACTAAGCCACTCAGGTGCCCCTTTACTTCTTCTTTTTTAAAATTGATAAATTCCTGGGGCGCCTGGGTGGCTCAGTTGGTTAAGCGTCCAACTTCAGCTCAGGTCAGATCTCATGGTTTGTGGGTTCAAGACCCGCGTCAGGCCCTGTGCTGACCACTAGCTCAGTGCCTGGAGCCTGCTTCAGATTCTGCGTGTGTGTCTCTCTCTGACCCTCCCCTGCTCATGCTGTCTCTGTCTCTCAAAAATAAATTAAAAAACACATTAAAAATTGATAAATTCCTAAGCCTAAAATTCACCATGCACTGTTGTGTAACTACCACCTCTGTTTCATTCCAAAACATTTTCATCACCCACAAGGAGACCAGGGGCCCATTGCCAGCCAGTCCCCATTCTTAGTGCCTTCCAGACCCTTCTTACCACTAATCTCCTTTTCCTCTCTATAGATTTGACTCTTCTGGAGATTTCATAGAAATAGAATCTTACAATACTTGGCCTTTCCTGCCTGGCTTCTTTCATTTAGCAAAATTTTTTAATTGAGATCTTATGGACACATAGCATTGTGTAAGTTTGTGAACAATGTATCAATTGCCTATATATGCAACTCTTTGAACTGCATGAATCCTGTTATAAGTGGATATTTTTCAATGTAGGATAGTACCACAAGTTTATTTTTTCTTTCTTATGATTTTCTTTATAACATTCTATTTTCTCTAATTTAAGAGTACAGCATATAAGACATAAAACATACAAAATGTGTTATTCAACTGTTTATGTTATCGGTAATGCCAACAGTAGGCTCTTAGTGTTCGGAAGAGTTAGATGGAAAAGCAATGAAGCCCTGATTCTTTCCACTGCCACAGTAAAGGATTCCAGTACAGGAAGACGAAAGCATGGCTGAGCAAGGCGTTATTAAAAGGACACTTGGAGGCAGAAGCAGTCCAAGTGAGGAGACAGAGAGGAAGGTCCCAGAAACTCCAAGGTGTGGGCGTCTATCAATTTTCATTTGTGGGTCCCAGGGCTGCAACGTTTGAGTGACAGTCCGGATTATATAATAATTAGCCAACAACGCAAATCCTTTCCTAAGACGGATTTAAAATACCTGCATGGGGTAGGAAATCACATTATTTCTATTCTAGGGACCTAGGTCAGGTCTGCACAAGAGCAACAAGCATAGCGAACTTAACTTTTTCTGGGCCGGGATGTTGTGACACAGATCCACTGCTAGACGGGTATAGGGGGGTGGTCCTGGGACGGTCCTGGGCTGGGGCCGTCCATCCGGACGTCTACAGTCCATCCCCCTGTCGCTCATGTCCAGCTTCCGGCGTAACATCGGATGTTAAGATTTTGGAGAGTTACAACTTCTCCATGGATTTATAACTGTGCATCCCTGAGGCTCATGTCCTTTAAAGGTTGACTGTCCTTCTAGACCGCAACAGGATTTCCACCTTAGCCTTGGCTCACACCTTCGATGCATGACCTCTTTTTTGTGGTGAGACATTTAAGAACTACCTCATTAGCAATGTTCAAGTATATAATGTAGTGCTGTTAACTAGAATCACAATGCTGAACGTTAGATTCCCCAGAACGTATTCATCTTCCAGCAGGAAGTTTGTACTTTTCGGTCAACACTTCCCCAATCCCCCCCCCACCCCCCACCCCAGCCCCCAGTCACCACGATTTTACTTTCTCTAGGAGTTCAGCTTTTTCTGATTCCACATGTAGGTGAAATCACATAGTAGTTGTCTTTCTCTAACTTATTTCATTTAGCATAATGCCCTCAAAATCCATCCATGTTGTCCCAAATGGCAAGATTTTCTACTTTCTCAAGTCTGAACAATATTTCCATTTTTATTCACTCATATCTTGATGGACATTTAGATTGCTTCCATATCTCAGCTATGGTGAGTAACGCTGTGATAAACGTGAGCGTGCAGACATCTTTTAGACAGACTGCTTTAGTTTCCTCTGAGTATATACCCAGAAGTGGGATGGATCACTGGGTCCTACGGTATTTTTATTTTTTATTTTTCTTTTGGAGGAACCGCCCTACTGTATTCAACAGTAGCGACACCAATTCACATACATGGACCTTTCTTTAATGTTAGATTAAAATAAGTGAGCAATAACAAAGGAAGGGAAATATTAGAAAAAATGGACATGGAAAAATAGTGAAAAGTTTGGCTGACCACGCCCTTATCCATTCTAAACCAATCGACTTTTAGTGTACTGGCTATGTGTAGAAAATAGCATTAAATGCAAACTTTTAAATAATAATTTCATAAATAACTACAAAATTATTATTAAAAGTAATTATTGATTACTCCCCAATCTTGCTACTTATGGGAGGTGTGGAAATTGCAATTAAGCGAGTAAGCATAGGAAGAAAAATAAAATAAATCAGCAGAGTATAATATGCAGTTTATAGAGATAATACATAATAAATACTACATGTGGGGTAGGCTTTTTTTTAACTCTAAAAAACTCAAAGCTTTCAAATTAATGAATTAAGATTATTTCTATGAAAAAAATTGCATTGTAAATATTATACACTGTAATGCCGGATTCCTTCAAATGCAGCCCCTCTTATGCTTTTCTTTCTTATCTTTTTCTTTCCTTTTAATCTTTATTGATTATGAATTACTTAATGTGGAATGTCAGGGATCTTGGCCCAGAACTCTAAAGCTTGATCATCAGGAATTCCTGCCAATTAAAGATCAATACAATTGTGTAGAGTTCCTCTGAAACATATTGTAACATCATAAGGGGGACAGAATTCACATTACAAGAGTTAAGTATATAGGACACTTTTAGGAAGTTCATCACTGAATCCTGGCAGGAAACCCGTCCATTCACAGAATGTTAGAGACACAGAAAGGTGGGGAAGTTAGACCTAGAAAAATGACTGTACAAGGGCGCCTGGGGGGCTCAGTTGGTTAAGCGTCTAGTTTCGGCTCCAGGCATGATCTCACAGTTTGTGGGTTCGAGCCCCGTGTCAGACTCTATGCTGACAGCTCAGAGCCTGGAGCCTGCTTCAGATTCTGTATCTCCCTCTCTCTCTGCCCCTCCCCAGCTCACACTGTCTCTCGCCAACTCTCAAAAATAAATAAAAGACATAAAAATTTATAAAGAAAAATGACTGTACAAATTATTGATCTAAGTTATTTAGTTAAGTTATGACTTTTTTGGCAAAATTATTGACCACAGAGTTGTAGATAAGATCACAAAGACCTAGAGAGGCTGTTAGAACCCAAGGACGTAAGGATTATTGGCAGAGTGGGAATTAAAAGCTCTATAGACGTGTATAGTGAATACTGGACTATGTCTCTGCATAGTCCTGTATTCATTACACACCATGTGGCAATGGTTAGGGGGGTTACCTTTACTAAGAATTTTTTCTGAGAGTTCCCAACACACTCTTAAGGTCACCTGCATGAAGACTGAGGAAAAAGAATCTGTACAAAGAATATGAGAGTGATTATTTTTTCAAATCATAAGAAAAGCATTTACTCACTACATATTCATTCATCATTTCTTTTTTTTTTAAAGGTCATTTATTTATTTTGAGAGAGAGAAAGCATGAGTTAAAGAGGAGCAGAGAGAGAGACAGAGAATCCCAAGCACGCTTCACACTGTCAGTGAGATCATGCCCTGAGTCATGACCTGATGATGACATGGGAGATCACGACCCGAGTCGAAGGCTTAGTTGGCTGAGCCACCCAGGCGCCCCTCACTCATCATTTCGTACAATCAACCAATGTGTATCGATTCCCACACTCCCATGTAATTTGCAGGTCAATGGAGGAGACAGGTAGTAGATAACTAGACCCAGCATTTAATGTATAATGAAAAACAAATGTACATTTTGTATAAGAAAAAAATGTGGGGGCAGGTTATCAGGTGTCAGAGAAGACCTCACTGAAGAAAGGATATTTAGCTGAAATATGAAATGGTAATTAAAGAAGAAAGGATATTTATCTGAAACCTTAAAGGATAATTAACAGGAGGAGAAAAGTGGAACTCAACCAAAGACAAAGTACTTTTTTTTTCAAAAAATTTTAATGTCTTTTATTTATTTTTGAGAGACAGAGAGAGACAGCGCGAGCAGGGGAGGATCAGAGAGAGAGGGAGATACAGAATCTGCAGCAGGTTCCAGGCTCTGAGCTAGCTGTCAGCACAGAGCCCGACTCGGGACTTGAACCCACGAATTGTGAGATCATGACCTGAGCCGAAGCTGGACGCTTACCGACTGAGCTTCCCAGGTGCCCCAAGACAAAGTACTTTAATCTTCTCAACAATGGTCATTCACTGAATGAGTAAGAATCTCCTTGCCTTGGGGGACTATGTGAACAAAATAATCATGTTTCTTTGAACACACAGTGCCGTTGCCATGACTTGAATTCTTGCCTCTAAATAGGGACTTCTACTTTTCCTTGTCTGGAAGGGGCCGTTCTTGTACCCCCTGTAAGACTTTCCAGGATTTTCTGCGTGCGGTCTGCGGAATCGCTCTGATTATGTTAACTTTATTACATTACTTTCTACACAGCCCCATGAAGGAGAACTTGCTTCTTAACTACCTGGTTTTTTTCTTTTCTTCATACAACTTCACTCTAAGTCACCTGAATAGTGACTGAAAGACACAGCCTGCCAGAGAGTCAGTCCCACCATCCATGTCATCTACTCACTAACACACAGGCAGTAGACAAAAAGCCAATGAATTGTTTTTTTACTTTTATAAACTCATCTAACAAACAACACTAAAGGATTTTACAATAATCTCATTTCTGATATGTCTTTTTTGCACATTAATAATCCTGATTGAGGTCAACGTGGTTTGCAGTTTTTCAAAAATTATTTTTATTATTTTGCATATGACCTGTGTTCATTTAACAAAATGCTACATTACTGTCTAGCTTTGAGAGTCCAGATCACATTAAAAAGTTGAGCCGGAGGACATGATCGCTTCTCTCTGATCCGACACACTGAAATCTGAGACGTCTGTGTCAAGGGTAGCGCAGAACTCTCATAAAGCGGACCGCAGGCTGCTCCATCAATGAGAGAGGTCCAACTTTCTACTGGAAAATGGAGGCAGGAAATCAAAGTCTTTATCTGGCCGACGCAGGGAGAAAAACACAGTCCCAGAGCAAAGCTTTGGAGGATCTGAAGGCCAGAGCCTGAGATCTCACAGCAGGATTCCGGACACTGGGACAAAGACAAGCTTCAGCACCAGCTGTGACGAAAGGAATTGAGTGAAGAAACGAACACACACCCTTTTAATCTTGCATACTGTATATTTTCCTTGGCTCTTAGAAATGAGTAAAAATGATCTTGAGTGCTCACTGCTAGACAGAAATACTTTTCAGTATTTCTACCACTACTCTCTCAAGAGGGGGAATAATCAGGATGAAAAACTCGAAGCGAGACTACTTATAATGGACTCGACTCCTTCCAATTGATGTGTATGTCACACAGGACTCCTAGCACATTGCCAGTTCTCTCTTTCACTTTTTGTTTCTCTTAGCAACCAGACGCAGATCCCAAAAATAGAGGGCAGATACATGCAGAAAAAAAAAAAAAAACTAAAGGTGAAACCTGTTTTCCTTTAAGTATTGAAGCAGTTCGTATGAAAGTGGCTTTGTTTCATTTGATGTTACAATTTTATCTGCATAAGTTTGATTTTTTAAAGAGTTGATCTTTTAAAGATGTGATTGTGAATGTATTTATATTTTGTCTGTCTATAATTCACACACACGAAGAATGTTGGAAAAGCTGTCTCCTGCTGGTCATGGCAGGTGTTCTGGAAAGAATTCAGGGGGAAGTAGATGAGAACGTCCATGGGCCGCTTGCCAGTCTCCGCAGGTCAGGCTACCCTGGAGATGAAACAGGCCCCTGATCCACTGAAGAGCCAACATCAAATTGGATTATTTTAAAGCAATCTTACTTTAACGAAAATGAATTTTGTTTATAGCTTTTCTCACAAGGCTCCAACCTCTCATTTGTGGAGAAAATGCAAACTCAAATCAGAAGATTCTGCTTAGGATCAAGATAATTGCCTTATTTTCTTAAGGTGGATGGTGGTAGGTTTTGTTTTTGGAAGAAAATAGAATGAGAGTTCCTGAGAGGCCGTTGGAAGTCCTCGGGGCCTTGGGGAAGGATTAAGGCAGCGGGCAGGTAGGACCATGGCCATTTTAGAACATCTCAGTAGGGGATGGTTTAGCATTCAGAGTAATCGAGAAGCTAGAGATGTGCAGTGGGTTTTACTTTAGGTAGAGGTGAGATTGACTTGAGTTAGGGGATTGGAGATTAGGGGTCAGGAGATTGACTTGAGTTACTCCTACAGTACGTTGTTCAGACAAATACTTGGCAGTATATTTTCTGTGCTTGGCACTGGGTTATGAGTTGGGATTACAGATTTGAGTGGTACAGTTCTTACTCCTGTCCACTTTATAGTCTAATGGGACTCTGGAGGAACAATAAGTAAACAATAATTTCACTGGAGGTTGATATGTGTTATGGTACAATTAGCTATTGTCTAAGGGGGCGTAAGATCTGGGATGTTCAAAAGTAAGAAGAAATAGATGACAATAGTGGGGGCAGTCTCAGGGAGGAACTGTGAAAAATGTAAATTTGAGATTCCTTCTTCTTCATGGAGGCCCATTTCCCCCTTCTGCCCATGCTTTTTCCCATAAAGATGCTGGGACCTTGGCCATCCAGTCCATCCCAGAGGAAAGCACTCTTAAAAACTAATAAACTCTTAATGCCTCAGTGTTTGCCTCAGAGACTTCAACCAAAACAACACATTGCAACAACAGATAGAATGTGCTAGCAAACAGGAGTGCCCAGCTGTCTCCCGTTATACCAGGCACTAGATTCACACAAATGGAAAACAGTACCATACTTGTCACTAATTTTTGTTTGTTTTGGAAAAGATCCATTTTTCTTATAAAATTATTTCATTTATAGTTTCACATGATGATTTTATTCTTATTATTTTAAGACACACGAATATTTTTAAGAGTTTCAGTTTCTTTTCCTAATTTGATAAATATCAATAGATATACTCCACACAAACAGATGTTTTTGGGGATCCTTGATCATTTTTAATAGTGTAGCAGGGTCTTGAGACAAAAATGTGAGGGAACTATTGGTGTCATCAAAACACCAGGGCTTGGTTCCTTGTACCCCCGCTAAGAGCATGGACTGGGACCAGAAACCCATTTGCTCCCCTGAAACATGGGCATGGGGCCATGGTCACCTCACCTGGTCATTGTGAGGAGTTAGGCAAATCTTTTTGTAAATTGCCTAGATAATGCTTAATAAACAGTATCTGCACAAAAAATTCACACCTGGGAGGCATAAACATTCTGGTCAACTACGGTGATGAGATAGGCATAATTCACCATCCTGTTCTCACGCCCTACATAGACAAATCTTTAAGATTACACCATTACTTTTTCGTCTATGTTCATGTTCATTTGCCAATGTTCAGATAAAATATTCAGTTTCCTGGCTCTTCAAGGAAAGAGAAGTCTCTTGGACAGTGGAGGAGAGCTTATATATCTAACCCCTGTAAATTGATTACATTCTTACATCCATCTTTCCTTTCAATTCAGGTGCCATATAGTAACAAAAAAATCTGTACTTGAGCCCAGACTGCGGCAAGGCCTGGCAAAATATAGACAAAAGTATAGTATCCCCCAAATGTACTGATCTCAACACTCCCTAGGTACTCGTCTGTGTGAAAAAGGCCCTTTACCAAGGTGTTTCTTCTTACCTGTTGTAGAGCCCTGGATATAGAGCACCCTGCTGTAGAAACAAGATTATTGCTACCAGTGTTTCAAAAAATTATTTTTATCATTAACAACTTTCTCTTCATAGAATTACACTCATAAATTAAAAATTATTTTCGTAAAGTACCTTAAAATACTTCCAAGGAAATAAAATACATGTATGGTACTTTCTAGAACAGTATGACTGTCCGTTTAAAAATATGTATTCCTCAGGGCACCTGGGTGGCTCGGTTGAGCATCTGACTTCAGGACTTCAGCTCAGGTCATGATCTCATGGTTCGTGGCTTCGAGCCCCGCCAGGCTCTGTGCTGACAGCTCAGAGCCTGGAGCCTGTCTTCAGATTCTGTATCTCCCTCTCTCTCTCTGACTCTCCCCTGCTCATGCTGTCTCTCTCTGTGTCTCAAAAAAAAAAATAAGTAAATAAAAAAAAATAAATAAATATAAATAAAAATACTTATTCTTCAAAACAACAAGTGAGAAACTGGACTGTTGAAGCGCCTGGGTGGTTCAATCAGTTAAGTGACTGACTTCGGATCACGTCATGCATGATCTCGCAGTCCATGAGTTCGAGCCCCACATCAGGCTCTGGGCTGACAGCTCAGAGCCTGGAGCCTGCTTCAGATTCTGTCTCCCTCTCTCCCTGCCCCTCCCCCAACTCTCTCTCTCAAAAATAAATAAACATTAAAAAAAAGAAATTGTGAACTATTTAACCACCTACCTGATATCTCAAATTTTTTCCAAGTTAAGAAATTAAGGTTTGATAAAGCATTGCCTCTTCCTTTCTGTGCTGTGTGGAAAACGTGAGCCAAGAATTTTGCATCAGTATCTTAATCTAATCACCAAGGCTGTTTTTTTTCCCCAAATAGTACTCAATATAATGACAACACTTTGGTATCAAAGGAATTGAGACAATTAGTCCAATAAAACTTTAGAAGGATTCCTTAATTAACTACATTCAAGAGGTGAATGACCTACTTTATTTTTTTTTAATATTTTATTGTCAAATTGTTTTCCATACAACACCCAGTGCTCTTCCCCTCAAGTGCCCTCCACCATCACCACTTTAAAAACAGCAATAAAATTTGAGCTCGTTTTACGTAAATAATGGACGTCCTGGAACGTATGCCCTGCATTTCTATTCCAGCTGTAAACCCTAGAGATTGTATCATTTGTTCCCAACTTCCTGTAATCTGCATGTTTTTATTCAACCTTTTTTTTTGGAGAGTTGCCCGTGCTGATATTTGTAGTTTGTGTTTGTTCCTCTTAATTTCTGACTGAAACTTCAGTGAACGAATATGCCAGGCATTATTTATTTATTCTTCTGATCATGGGCTCTAAGTTGTTCCAAAGTATTACTACTCACACTGCCACACACCCTTCTGCTCATGTGCCAAGCTGGCCCCGAGCGCACACACGCCCGCAGGCCACGTGGCTAGGGCTCAGGGCCATACGTGTGTCCCGGAACATGCCCAGTGTTTGTCCAAAGGGTTGACAGGTCCCACTCCCCTATATACTCCTCAATATTTGATATTACGGGGATTTAAAGTTTTTTTTGTCAGTATGATGCATGTCAGTGGCTATTTCATTGAAGTTTAAGTTGTATTTCTCAGCTACTAGTTAGGTTGAACACTTTTCATGCAGGTGTATTGACTATTATTTCTTCTATTCATTTGCTCCAGTTATTTTTTAAAATGTTTATTTATTTTTGAGAGAGAGGGAGTGTGTGTGGTGGAGGATGGGGGGTGGAAGGACAGAGAGAGAGGGAGACAGAGAATCTAAGGCAGGCTCCAGGCTCTGAGCGGTCAGCACAGAGCCGGATGCAGGGCTGAAATTCATGAACTGAGAGATCATGACCTGAGCCAAAGTCGGATGCTTAACTGGCTAAGCCCCTCAGGAGCCCCTGATTATTTTCATACTAATTCGCAGGGTTTCTTCAGCTATATGTGTGGCCGTTAGTTTTGTTGAAAATATATTCTCAGTGGGAGCTTGTCTCTTCATTTTTATTATAAGAGTCTTTTGTAGAGGAATTAACATTTTTAATAATCAGATTCATTACTCTTTTACTTACTAAGTTGGTCTTTTCATGTATTGCTTAAGAAAACCTTCCCGACTCAAACTTCGCAAAGATATTATCCTGTATTTTCTTATAAGATTTGAAAGTTTTACTTTTCACATTTAGAACAGTAATGCACTTAGGATTTATTTAAGAGTGTGGGATTGACTTGTACTTCCTCCTCCATCATGTATCTAAGTCCTGAATGTGTATGGGTCTCTTTCTCTTTCTGTGGTTTGTTGAACTGGTTATTTGTATATTCCTGTCCCAATATCACGCGATCCCGGCAACCCTTACAACTTTATAATGTTAGTACGATCTTGCTATCTGGTAAGGCAAACTTCGTTGTTGTTTTTCAACACTCTCTTGCCTTTTCTTCACCCTTTGATGTTCACTATTATTTTTGTTGCCAATGGTAACATTCTACAAGAAATTTTGCTATAATTTGGATTTTTGGGGTTTTTTTGTGTGTGTTTTTAAGTTGATTTATTTATTTTGAGAGAGTGCGAGCATGGGAGTGCACATGTGCAGGGGAGGGAGAGAGAACACCAATCAGCTCCATGCTGTCAGCACAGAGCCTGACATAGGGCTTGATCCCTTGAACTGTGAGGTTCAAGAGGCAGAGGCTTAATTGACTGAGCCACCCAGGCCCCCCTCAGAAATTCTGCTGTAATTTAGATTGGCATCGTATTGGGGAAAACTGACTTCTTTATGATAGATGGTTCTGTGATTTATTTCGACAATTGTTTAAGTCTTTTACATATGTCAGTGTTGTTTTCTAACTTTCTTGTATATCTCTGTTAGACTTGTTCCTGTGCGTTTTGTAGTTTAGGTTTTTTTAGTGTTGATATATTTTTCTGTCACAGCTCCTATTATTACTGATATGCAAAACATTTTATTTTTTGTACTCAGCAATCTGGTTAAATCCTTTTATAATAACATATAATTCTAGGGGCGCCTGGGTGGCTCAGTTTGTTGAGCGTCGGACTTCGGCTCAGGTCATGATCCCATAGTTGGTGGGTTCAAGCCCCACATTGGGCTCTGTGCAGACAGCTCAGAGCCTGGCGCCTGCTTCAGATTCTGTGTCTCCTTCTCTCTGCCCCTCTCCCACTCACACTCTGTCTCTCTCTCAAAAATAAATAAACATTAAAATGTTTTTTAATTATAATAAGCTATAATTCTAGAGAAATTTAAATCTGTCTGCCTCTTTCTAGTTCTATAGTTTTGAAATTTTGTGCTACTTTTTCTTAATCTTTTGTATCAAGAAGGAACTCAGGATGCCAACAGTGGTTCTTAGCTTCATTCCTGTTATGTTCAATGTTAATGAATGTTAATGAAATTACTTTAAAGATTCACTGTCATTTATGTATTCTTAACTACCTATTTTTTCATACATTCACTTTGTAAGGTTAAGGACATTTCTTCTAACTCCTGTTTTGCCAATTCATCATTAATGAAAATGACT
Source organism: Suricata suricatta (assembly GCF_006229205.1). NCBI lineage: Eukaryota > Metazoa > Chordata > Mammalia > Carnivora > Herpestidae > Suricata > Suricata suricatta. The sequence goes on from NC_043714.1 coordinate 5,233,438, forward strand.
TTCTTGAATGAATGCTTGCATTGCTTCTACTGAAGTGTTATTCCCCGCCCCCCCTTGAATCTGTTAATGTGATAAATTATGTTTTACACTATCCTCACGTTCCTGGGATAAATTTTATTGTGTAATAAATAACAAGTTATAATTGACAGTTTTAATTCAGTATTTTTTATGTGTTCATAAGTAGTCTACATTAGTATTTTTCTTTTTCTGTAGTCCACTGTTTGTATTAAAACTATACTTATTAAGTGAGTTGAATGGCTTTTCCTCTTTCCCTATTCTGTTATACTCCCTATATAGGAGGAAATAATTATATTTTATTTATTTATTAAAATGTTTATTTATTTTTGAAAAGGAGAGAGACAGAAAGACAGAGCATGAGAGGGGGAGGAGTAGAGAGAGAGGGAGACACAGAACTGGAAGTGGGCTCCAGGCTCTGAGCTGTCAGCACAGAGCCTGAGGCAAGGCTTGAACCCACAAACTGTGACATCATGACCTGAGCTGAAGTCGGACCCTCAACCAACTGAACCACCCAGGAGCCCCGGAAATAATTATATTTTAAAGGTTTGGTAAAATTTACCTCTGAAACAATCTGCATTTATGTCCATTTTGTTGGTATTTTTTCACTGAAGAGCTAGGGTTTCATTGCCTTCTCTGTTGCTTTTGGTTTTCTATTTTCTTAATTGTTTTTCCCTAATGTTTTGTTTCTGTTAATTTTGAAACCGAAGGTCTGAAATTTCCCTGTTTGGGTGTCTCAATAAGTCCTCCAAATCCGAAAGAGTTCTAGTTACTCCCAGAATCTCTTGCACCTGCCCTCACCCCCAGGTCCCCACTGGGCTACGTAATGAGAGGGCATCTATGTCTCACTCGTGTTCGCAAAGGAGTCTGAATAGCTTTATACACTCACTTACAAGGGGCAACAGAAACAGCTGCCTGTCCTTTCTTCTGGAGACACGCTAGATAGATAATTAGGCTGATGGACACTTCATAAATTACACCGGAAGCTGAAGTAATCTTCTTCGGAGAGAGGAAAGGATTGTCCCTAGCCTTTTACAGCCCCGGTTCCAAGTTTTATGACACTTTAATTGGGAGCAGATAGTGACCCTGAGGAAGAGGAGGATTATTTTTATAAGGTATCAACTTCCGTGGCTCACAAAGGCTGGGCCGTGCAGGAGCGTGGACATACTCAGAAACACTGTTTCCTGAAAGTTCTGCTGGACTCGGCAGGGTATGACTTCTGGCCAAGCTTCCCATCCAGATACCACCCCACCGGTGATTCTGAGTAATCTGGACTGTGTCCGCCCGGAATTTTCCTGTGATTTTTAACTCAGGCTACCATTAGCAGAACGGAATGGGGGGGAGGCTGTCGTATTAATCTGGGCCAGTCTCTTCTTTTTACTGCTCCCCACCCCCACCCTTGCATTACAGATTCCAGCCAGACAGATAAATTCTAGCATGTTCTTTACTAGAAAGCAATGTGGCTTTCTACTTAAAGTTTCTGCATGGAACTTTCCACCTGGCCTGAGACTTTAATCCAGATTCAGCAGAATGTACTCACACTCCATGCAGACTGCTTGGCTCACCAAGGAGGAAATTTCGGGCAGTTCTTTCATAACAACCCGGGCCAGTGGACCGAGGCTGCTTTGAGTTTCAGGGCCAGCTGGTGTCATTGATCACTTCCTTTGTCCTTGACTCTCACTGATTTCTTACCACTTTTTCTAATTGAATAACTCCACTTATAAGTAAAAGGCTCATATGGGATCTAGGTTTTCTGATTTACTGAGAATATTTCCTTAAACACTTGAAAATTTCTTATAACATAACACCCCTCGCTCAAATCAAGGGTTTCTCCAGGGGAGAAGTTAATGCCTGCCTTTCAAACAAGAAGGCAAATGTGGAAGCTGCAGAAATAAAGTGTTCATAGTTGTCACTATCTCCTGTCATCCCAGTGAGAAAAACGAGATGGAAGCCACAAGCTTCTTGGGCACTTAGTTCAACCTGAATACCTATTTTTAATTTTTTTTTAATTTTATTTATTTTTGAGAAAGAGAGAGCATGAGTCAGGAAGGGGCAGAGAGAGGGAGCCACAGAATCTAAAGCAGGCTCCAGGCTTTGAGTTGTCAGCACAGAGCCTGGCATGGGGCTTGAACCCACAGACCGTGAGATCATGACCTGAGCTGAAGTCGCATGTTCAACCCACTGAGCCACCCAGGCGCCCCATCCAGGCCAGGTGTTGAGGATTGCCTGAGTTCATCTTACCTGCTTATTGGCTGCATCTATCCACAGGTGTTTGTCATGCCTCATGGAAGACCTGGGACCAATCCCAGCTGCCTTGTGTCCAGAGATGTCTACTGGGAGGTAGACTAATGTCACAAGGGACTCTGAGTGATAATGATGTGTTGCTGTAGGCTCATCAATTGTAACAAATGTGCCACTTTGATGTTGTTGATGATGGGAGGGGCTGCTGGTGTAGAGAGGTGTGTGAGTGAACGCTCTACTTTCCACTCAGTTTTGCTCTGAAAAATAATCTGTTGGGGCGCTTGGGTGACGCAGTCGGTCAAGCATGTGACTTCGGCTCAGGGCATGATCTCAGGGTTCATGAGCTCAAGCCCTGCATTGGGCTTGGTGCCGACAGTTCAGAGCTCACTTGGAATGCTCTGTCCCCTTCTCTCTCTGCCCCTCCTCCCTCTCAAAAACAAACATTAAAAAATATATTAAGCTCTTTCTTTAAAAAATAAAAAATAATCTATTAAAAATTTAAAAAACAAAACAAAACCAACCGTCCCCCCCAACTCTATCAGAATTATGTCTGTACCATTTAAGCCCCTTTTTTGACAGGCTGCCACCCTAGGGCATGACAAATTAATTGGGAGGAAGAATTACATAACGTGCCCAGGAACAGTCAGAGAGAATCCCGAATTTTCAAGATTTCCCCAATTTAGTCTGCATCACCCTCTACACTTTTCATACCGACCGTGACCCAGGAAGGAACCTGGAGGGGAGAGTTCCGTTGCCCCAGCTGGCTCACTAAGACGTGTGTGAGGGAGAAGCTGAGTAAGCTGTCAACCATCCGCTCCTTGTCGAGTAGCTTCTGCCACCAAGGCACGTCTGAACAGACCACACGTGAGCACCAAGCTCAAGTACTTCACGCAGATGTGAAATGAAAACAAACCCGGACCTGGGTAAGGGGGACTTGATTTAGTAAGCGAAGGAGGGAGACCGCGCCGTGGGAAAATGCTCCAACACTAGATCTGCAAGCATCTCAAAGGACAGAGGTTTTCTTTTCCAGGGACGGGTAAGCAAGGCTAGAGAGAGAGAGAGTGGGGAGTCTGAGGAAAAACTGGTCAGGGCTGTTTTTCCCTGAGGTCAGCCATCGAGAAGGGGATGGTTGTTCTGCGTTCTGGGCTCAAGGGTAGGCCAAGGTTCAAGGCCAGGGGGAAGGAGGGAAACCTAAAGACTGAGCAAGTCAAGTTCGTGAGCATTTCGTCCATCCCAATGGTGCGGGCCAAACAGTTCAGCTCATTACTTATGAGGCGAAGAATGGGCATTCGGAGGAGCTGTGTCAGGCCTTGTGGAAGGAACACAAGGAGACACCCAGTGATGTACCTAGATTCTATTGGGAGGCGTGGTCCTTAGCTGTAGGCTGTTTGCCCCAACACAGAAGGGTGAAGGATTCTTTTCTTGTTTGTTTTGAATGTTTATTTAATTTTGAGAGAGAGAAACAGAGCACAAGTGGGGGAGGGGAGGGGCAGAGAGAGAGAGACACACACAGAATCTGAAGCAGGCTCCAGGCTCTAAGCCATCAGCACAGAGCCTGAGGTGGGGCTGGAACCCACGATCCCGTGAGGTCATGACCTGAGCCAAAGTTGGAAGCTCAACCGACTGAGCCACCCAGGCGCCCCACGGGGGAGGATTTGTGATCATCGCTGTTCCCAGAAGCACAGGGTTCAGGGAGGTCGGCATCATCACAGATTCATTTCAGGAATCAGGTCAGCATGCTGAGTCCTGCAGTTCACAGCGGGAGCCAACAGAGAGCACAGAGAGCCCTGGGAGGGGTGCTGTGCACCGCGGAACATTCTGGAGGCAGCTTCCCCCAGACAGAGGCCAAGAGCTCACTTGTCCGGGTCTGGCCTGCAGTGGTGGCATCTGAGTTAGAAATGCTGCATCCTTCACAAATGTACTCTGTGTGTGGTGCGGTGAGGGACGTGCTGCTGTGACAGTCCAGGGACAGAAGACGACAGTGATGTGACCATACGTAGTGTTGCGGACTATCAGGAGCCCACTTCCAGCACCAGCCCTTCTCCTGGGCATCTGCAGGAGGGATCTGGATGGTCTGAGAGGTCACCATGGTCTGAGGCCACTGTTCCCAGCCCAGGAAGGGGATGCCCTTCATCTGCCACCGAACCAGTCTGAGCAGAGCAAGCATGGAAAGCATTTCCAACTGGCCGGGCTGGACAGCCACCGCGCCACCATGGGAGTTCGGCTCACCTGACACCGGGGTACCAGGCCCAGGCACTCAGGGGGACTTCTGAGGATTTATGATCCCACAGAGTCAGCGTTTTGCTCTGGGCGGTGGAGAGGAGGGTAAGCTCTTGCCCCTGTGGGGCAATCTATCGCTTGGACAAAGTCGAGATGCCTCTGTGACAGGTGTTCTTGACTGCACCACATCTGAATGACAGGGGAGGCTTTTGGAGCACCTTCCATGTGTCAGTCACAAAGCCAAAATGACCCTCCCCTTTCTTCATCTTTCCCTATGAATGAGCATCTCAAGTCAGGGGACCAGCAGACCTCTGAGGTGCTCAGTAGCAAGTCCATCACCTTCTCAAAGGAGAGGCCCCAGGAGCCAGGTCTGAGTGCCAAGTCCAAAAGGAGTCTCTCTGGCTCGAGGCTGTCTGCTTTGGCACACTGCCTCTCTTCCAGGGGCTGTGCTCGGCAAAAATCCACAACGGGTGCAGAAACTGCTCTGTCTGTAACACCTGTGAGGGGTCCTCTGTCTCTTCTTGGGCACAATGGGCTGTGATCTTTGGGTAAAATCCTAACTGGTTAATGTTTGTTTCAACCTCTGAACAGAAACATTATTTGTAGTCTGTTATCTTTTAAAGACTCACAGGGATGCTCAGTCAGTTGGGGTTCTGACTTTGCCCCAAGTCATGATCTCACGGTTCCTGAGTTTGAGCCTCACATCGGGCTTTGTCAGCCCAGAGCCTGGAGCCTACTTCAGATTCTGTGTTTCCTTCTCTCTCTGCCCCTCCCCAGCTCAGACTCTGTCTTTCTCTGTCTCTCAAAAATAAAAATAAACATTTAAAAAAACAAACAACTCACAGTCTGTGGCTAAAAATTTAATGTACACTGTTGTTTCATGTGGCTTTGTCTTGTTTTTCCTGAGAACAACTATAGATCATATAGGCATCCTTATGATTTCAAGTTTTCATATCAACAGTCAGTTTTCTATAGATCACTGAACATCGCCCATAAGCACCCAAAATTTAAGCCCTGTTTGAAAAATCAAAGCCCAGGGAGGGCAACCCTAGTCTTTCTGGTCTTTTCGTCCCTTTGTGATTTTCTGTTGTTCTCATATGATCACAATGACCATAGTTTCTAATTCAAAACTTGAAGCTCCTGGCTTGACGAAAGGCACATGCACCACTCTGGGGACCAAGAGGCAATTTGAGAGATAAGTGAGTGGAAATTCTAACACATCTTTACGCTTTATGGAGACTCGGTAGCAACGCAATTGAAACTGAGATTGTTTTCAACAGGGAGCTCATACTTGGTAATTGCCAAATGATATTTTTAATGGAATCAAATGAAATAAAAATAGGTAAAGCTAATATGGGCTGTGGCCTATAGTTTTTTTTTTTGATAGTCACCATAATTCTGGGGCCTCCAGTACCACACCCGGAGTTGACTGAGACCTCTGAGAATGGATAGTTAGGGAAACATAGTCAGCGATGGCATTCACACCCAAAACTAGATTTTCCCAACACAGCATTGCATTCCAGCATTCTCCGATTATTTGTGTTGATGCTTTCCATCTCAGTGCACCAATTCCAGAGACTCCAGTTTCTGCTGATGTCATAGGTAGAGACAGGAGGCGTCCGGAAGGAGAGAATGCTGCTGGTGCTAATGCGCAGATAGCTGGAAGAACAGAGGTGGGCTGTTAAGCAAATCTTGCCCTGAGGCATTCTGCCAGCTGCTGAGAATGCGTGTTTGTGGGCAGTGAGCACGTCTGACCGCCTCCCAGCAAGGACTGAAACACTATGGATGGACACCCCTGGGAACCTACTCTGTCTGAGCGATGTGATTCCGTCTCGGATAATGAATCCACTTAATCTCATTGTAGACTGGTTTCTCACTTCGAACAATGTCTCCTGACACTGAACCACAAAATTATGTCTGAATATTTAAGAATGTTGTTAACCATTAAATAGTCTCTATCTTAACAATGTACTAGAATAATATGACCAAGGAGAGTCAATAAATCTGCAGAAAAGACCTAACAATGGTTTCCATACATACAGCACCCAAAAAAGGGGAGGCTTAAGGTCAACAATCTGATTTCATTTAGTTGGAATTCTCTGTATGACAAACTTTAAAATTCTCTTTCCTGTTTCTTTTTTTTTTTTTAATGTTTATCTGTTTAGAGAGAGAGAGAGTGTGAGCAAGCCGGAGAGGGGCAGAGAGAGAGGAGAGAGAGCATCACAAGCAGGATCTGTGCTGACAACGCAGAGCCAGACAAGGTGCTCAATCCCATGAACAGTGAGATCATGACCTGAGCCAAAATCCAGAGTCAGATGCTTAACTGACTGAGCCACCCAGGTGTCCCTCTTTTTCCTTTTTTTTTTTAGTTTATTTATTTATTTTGAGAGAGACAGAGACAGCACGAGTGGAGGAGGAGCAGGGAGAGAGGGAGAGAGAGAGAATCTCAAGCATGCTCTGTGCTGCCAACCCAGTGTGGGACTTGAACTCATGAAACTGCGAGATCATGACTTGAACCGACGCTTGACCAACTGAGCCACCCAGATGCACTTCTTTACAGTTTCTTACATATTTTTATTTTATAAGAAAGTAATCATAGTATGAATATGACATTAATTTTATACTTTTTAAATATCCTTGGAGGAAAACATCCTTTTGATTCTTCTAAATCTAAATTTATGAACCATAATTTATAAGTCTTAACAATTTTTATTTTCTTCTGTTTAATGTTATCCGTCTTGACATATGACAAGAGCATCCGGCCTACAGGTTAAACTATATCAGATTATTTTAAAAACGTTTTAGATAATAATTAACTAAGCAATCCTAAATTATTTTCTCTTTTTTTAAGATCTTACCACATTGGTCATATAGGAAGTATAAATAGCACAATTATGGGGATGACCTAGCCTGAAGGAGCACAGGGAGTACACCTGAGCACAAGGAGGCTTATTATTTTTGGTAACAGCTGACCCATCAGTTTGTAAATTTCAGACTCTCTATTTCATAGTGGAGTTGATTATCTTAGAGAGAGATAGTCAAAAGCTATTTTCTTGAGCTACCCAATTTACTTGATTTTAGAAGAAGATTAGAGGGCTAAATCAGTAAATATTATAATTTTGCCTGTCCTGGAAACTTCAGAAATTTGCATGGATACAGCATTTGACTTCTGTGGCTTATGCTGTCCCAGTGCTCTTGACCGCACCAAAGGATTTGCCATGACACCTTGAAGTCTCAATTTCCAAGTAATAGTGTATTTTTGAAGAGAGTCCCTGAGTCCAATTTATACAATTATTGATCCACTCACACACTGAGGAAACTTAAATCATGAACAGAAACAATTGCCATACCGACAAAAGAGCCATAAAGGTGTCACATATTTACAATGACACTTACTGGCTGGTGAATTATTTAATTTCAATTTTATTGACTTTCTTTTAGATCTTTGTAAATAGATACTATAATAGGTGACTTAATGGCTTGAGGAAGGAAAGGAAACCTCAAGATAAAACCACAGTTCTCTAGCCATTGCCATTCAATTAGTTATATTTTATGTCACTTGTTCAACAAGTCACATCTTGTGCATTTCCCACTGTTAGCACTTACCATTCCAGAACATGGCTCACATGTTTCCTTCACTGTATAGCAGCCTTTTGAAATCAAGTCCTATAAGATATTTATGACAGAGGCACTGAGGGGATGGTGTGGTAGTTCCCCTAATATTCTTGCTCAAAGTCACCTGGAGGCTATAGATATGTCAAAAAATTATATACTCCCAGCCCTAACCTTCTATGTAAAATAATATGGAGGTCATGATGCAGCATGAACGCTGTCACCAAGTATGAGGCCTCAGGATTAAAATTAGAAAAAAAGAAGTGAAATTTTCTGTTTGCCAATGACATAACTTTGCATATAGAAAACCCTTGAGACTCCACCAAAAAGCTGTTAGACCTAGTGAATGAATTCAGTAACGTTTCAGGTTACAAGGTCTACATAAAAAAATCAGTTGCATTTCTATATACTGTATACTAACAGTAAATTAAATGAAAAACAAATTCCCATATGTGATCTTACCAAAAATAAGAAAATACTTATGAATAAATTTAACCAAAAAGTGAAAGATCTATACACTAATAACTATAGAATGCTGATGTAAAATAAAAATTGAAGAAGATACACACAAATAGAAAGATATCCCATGTTCATGCATTGGAAGGATTGATATTGTTAAATGTCCATACTACCCCAAAACACAAGCTCTATCAAAATTCTAATAAAATTATATACAGAAGTAAACATAGACAATCCTAAAATGTATATGGAAGCACAAAAGACCCCCAAAAGCCAAAGCAATCATGAGAAAGAAGAACAAAGTGGGAGGTATCACATTTCCTGATTTCAAGCTATATTATATAGCTACATGAGTAATCAAAACAGTATGTAACTGGCCTAAAACCAGACACATAGACCAATGGAACAGGATAGAGAACATGGAAATAATTCCCCACATACATGGTCAGATAATATTTGACAAGGGAATGAGGAAATGAGGAAAAGATAGTCTCTTTAATAAATGATGCTGGGAAAATTGGATATTCAAATGCTGAAGAATGAAATTTGACCTCTATGTAATGCCACCTACACAAATTAGCTCAAAATGAATTAGGATGCAAACATAAGACCTGAAATTGTCAAGCTTCTAGAGAAAAACATAGGAAAGAATTTCCTTGACATTGGTCTTGGCAATGATTTTTTGGGCAGGACAAGAAAAGCATAAGTAACTAAAGCAAAAATCAACAAGTTGGGACTACATCACACTAGATTTTTTTTTTGCACAACCACAACACAATAAACAAAGAAAACACAGCCCATAGGATATGAAAATTATTTACAAACCATTTATTTGATAAAGGGTTGATATCCCAAATATATGAGCAACTCATAGTTCAACAGAAAAAGAAATCTGATAAAAAAATGGGCAGAGCACCTAAACAGACATAAAACATAAAAATTGCCAACAGTACATGAAACGTACACAACATCACTAATCATGAAGGGAATTCAAATTAAATCAAATATATATATATGTATATATGTATTTAATTACATATTATTCAGCTTTTAAAAAAGGAGGAAAACCTGCCAATTGTAATGATATGGAAGGACCTTAAGGCCATTATGCTAAGTGGAATAAGTCAGACCGAGAAAGGCATATATTGCATGATCTTACTTAGATGTGGAATCCAAAACCATTGAGCTCACATAGAAACCGAGTAGAAAGGTGGTTGCCAGGGTTCTGAGGGGGAGGGGAAGTGCCGAGGTGTCAGACAAAGAGTACAGACTTCCAGTTAACTGTAAGTTCCAGGGATCTAATAGGCAACATGATGACTGTGGATAACAGTACTATACTGTATACTTGAAAGTTGTTTTAAGAATAATAAAAATACACAAAATAGTAATTATGTGAGGTGAAGGATGTGTTAAGTAACTTTATTTCACATGTATCAACTCAACACATTGTATGCCTTATACTTACATAATGTTATATGTCAATAATCTTTCAATAAGGCTAGGAAGAAAGTTTCAACCCAACAATATGATGCAAAATTCATGGTGCACCTGAGTGGTGCAGATGGTAAAGTGTCTGACTCTTGATTTCACCTCAGGTCATGATCTCATGGTTCATGGGATCGAGATCCTGTTTTGGATGCTGTCCCTCCCTTCCTGTCCCTCCCCTGCTCTCTCTCTCTCTTTCTCAAAATAAAGAAACAAAGTTAAAATAATTCTAATTAGTGTTCTATAACACTGGTATTTGCCTTCTAATCGCCCTGGAATAAAAATTACTTCAAGTAACAATAACCTGGATTACATCACTGAGTAATATCAGGACCCCAGGACTGCACTGCAATTTAAAAATATATAGAAATATTATATATATAAATATTATATAATATATATTACACATATATGTCACACATATATATATATATACACATATATATAATATATATGAAATCTATATGTATATTTGGCCTTTGTCCCTGACTCCTGGAGCACAGCTTCTAAAACACTTGGCATCTGTACAGTGATGAATGGCTCTGGTGAGCTAACAGTATGATGGGTGGCTGGGGGCCCCTAGGTAACTTCAGGGTGGCTGCTGGTTGCCAGAAGGCCCAACCACGTGATGAGAAGGTTGGAACTTTCCAGCCGCCTCCCTACTCTATCTCCCCTAAGAAGAAGAGAGAGACTGGTGATTGAGTTCATTCAATCAATCATACCTGCATAACTGGTCCTCCATAAAACCTCTAAACAACAGGGTTCAGATAGTTTCCTGGCCGGTTAACATATCAAGGTGCTAGGAGGGTGGTGAGCACAGAGAGGGCGTGGAACCTCCATCCGCCTTCCCCTCCACCTTGTTCTGGGCACAGCTTCAAGTGGGCTGTATCCTTTCCAATGAACCAGTTATGGTAAGGAAACCATTGTTCCTGAGTTCTGTGAGCCATTCTAGCAAATTCGCAAATGGCACTGGATGTTGTAGCAACCCCTGCTTTATAAAGAATAAAGGGGGCCCAGGAATTGAGATTGGTGTCTGAATTGGGAGCAGTCTTGGGGGACTGGGCCCTCCCCCTCTTACTGGGGTTTGCACTCTTACCAGGTAACTAGTGTCAGGATTGAATTGAATTGTGGGACACTCACCTGGTGTGATGCAAGGAAAAGCCACATGCTGAGTGGTAGAAACATGTTGTTGGAAAATAGGGGGCAGAGCATGGGGTCTGTCCTTACAAGACCTCCCTTTGTGAGCCCCTGAGAACCACAGGTATAGTGGACTATGCATGAATAAAAATCTGGCTTTGAAATGTTGCCTCTGTCTTATGAACTATCACTTATGTGCACTGATGGACTTATCATTTATGAGCCCAGTGACAAGAACTGGCAGGGAAACTGTGCAAAGTCACATAAAATAGAACCAGGTCCTTATGTATTCATGGTTTGTGGTCTACCTTTTTGGTCACTTGCTTAGAAATTTAAACACACTTTTCTCATGAAGTTTCCTGCTCAATTTATTTCCTGGTTCAATTACCTATTTAGTTGGTAGTGTAATGCCATGGCACAGCCTAGTGCTGAAATTTGGGTGTGCTTAAGACCCAGCCAACACTTTCTGAACGCTCCCTGTGCCACCACCGAGGACAGTGCCAGGGCTCTGCATGGCACGGGGCGTCTAGACCTCCCTACCCTTGCCTGCGCCCTCATCTTTTTCATCAAAAGTGTGCTTCCCTCCCTCCTTCATCAAAAGCAGCAGGTTCCCAAATATTTGATCATGGACATCGGGCACATGAGAGAGAGGTATCACAGTGCATTTCTACATGCAGGCATCTTCTAATCAACAAAATGGAGCCTCATTCCGTTTACTGAAGAGACATTTCTAATCCCCTGTCTGTGATTATCTATTTATTGGGTTATTGATCTTCATTGATTTTTAGAAACACTACATGAGGATTTATTTATTTGTTTTCTTATTTATTTTTGAGAGAGAGAAAGGGTGCAAGTGAGAGAATCTGAGGAGGGGCAGAGAGAGAGAGAGAGAGAAGCAGGCTCACGTTTACCCAAGACAGGGCTCCAGCTCACTCGACGTGGGACTTAGATTCACAAACCGTGAGATCATGACCTGAGCTGAAGTCAGATGCTTAATGACTGAGCCACCCAGGCGCCCAAGGGGCCATTTGTACATATAGTCCTTTGCCTGAGGCGTGAGCTTATCACTCGCGGGCGTGTTCCTCCGAGCTTCCTCTCCCTGGCGGCAGGGGTCGCTCAGATGACAACTTCTATTTTTCCGTTGGCTTTCAGCCTGAGGTCTGGTCGCGGGGAGATCCCACAGGTTCTGATACACAAAGGAGTCTCGGCAGTGTGTCCTGAGGCTCCCAGGGGCAGTGAATTGGGGGTGCTCCTGCCAGCCTGCAGTGCAGGAAAGGATCGAGCATCCCCGGTGCCCTCCCTCCTGGTCCTTTGAAGGTCAAGTCCACTTAGTACGGTCCCACCAGTCAACACGGCACTTCTTACCCTTGAGCTCATCCGAGGATTAAACACCAAGCTCTTTCCTGTTTTTCAGCATAACAGCTTTATGAGTTGAGTCTTTCTCTCCAAGAACATGGTCTTCCTCTTTACGTCTTGAAGTCCTCACTTTTGTCTCTTGACCACACTTAGAATTTTCTTCCTCTAGATCTTGCGCATGTTGTGTATCTGTACATATTTTAGTTTTTCTTCAGTATTTATCCCCAAGTAAGTTTATTCCTAAGTATTGTATTATCTTTGTAGATATTGTCAATAAAGTATTTGCTTCTAGTAAATATGATTGATATTTCATTGTTATTTACCAAAGTTTTTTAGTGAATTTTTTTGGGATTTTTAAAATGCATTATTAATTTATTTGCAAATAATATTCCAGATTAAACAAAATGGAATGACAGAAGATAGTTTTATCTGATTCTGACTTTAACGAGACCATTTCTGGTGTTTACGCATTATTTAAGATGCTTAGTAGGTATGTGCTATTAAGTTTAAAAACTTTCTAAGTATTTATATATTATTAAAAGTTTTCATTAAAATAGACGTTTAATTTTTTAAAGTTTCAACATGAAAATCTGCATATTTTTCTTTCATTTAATAATACAGTAAATATTATTAATAGATTTTTAAAATAGAAATATCTTGATATCCTTGAAATAGACTACTTCTTCTTGGTATATTATTTTTTAAATGTGTTGTTGATTTCTGATTTTCATCTGCATTTGTGTGTTTTCTTATGGATTTTCACCTCATTATAATTCTCATTTTATGAAAAATTTAGAAAGAACATATTTTAATTTTTTATGAAAAATTTAGAAACTGAATACATTAGAACCTTCAGTTTCCCGATTTAATGATATTTTAGGGGTGTGTATGTGTGTGTAGGTGTGTGTGTTGAGGGGAAGGGGCTGGTTAGATTCATGGTGACTATTTTTATTTCTTCTAAGTATTTAATACATGTAGTTTATATTTTCCCATTACCCATATCACTTAATTTTTTAATACCGTACAGAGTTGTTTTGTACTGTTAAATATTTATTTATGTCTACTATCCAATTTATGAGCTTCAAGTAATAGTTTTTGTACCTTAATTATTAAAAATAAGGACATTAACATATTTACATAGCTTCCCACAATGTCATCCCTTATCTTTTTAAAATATTGATTTGGGACATTAACGTTTATATGATATTCTCTAATCCCTACATTTGTTTTAGTCTAGTGTATATAATTAATTAGATTGAGGGTTCATTGTGAGCCCTCATATAATTTTTTCATTTGTTTCTTAGTGGGCTAAGTTCATTCTATGCTCTTTCAAGATGGGTGCATAAGAACAATAGTTTCTATCTGTCTTTTTAAATGTTATCAAATCATTTGTCTCTTACATTTACATTTAAATGACAGCTTAGGTGGGTATAAAATTTGGGAAATCTTATCTTTTTCTTCAAGTACTTTGCTCATTTCTCTTAATATTCTAATGAATAGGGCTATGGAGAATATTATTCCCATTTGAGTATCTTAGTGTCTTTGCTTGGTTACTAAATACGTTTTTATTTCTGATGTTCATAAATATTAGTACAATATGTCAGAATATTTACTTTAAATCTGTAGATCTGTGTCTTTGTTTATTTCTTTTAAAGTTTGTTTTATTAAACTATCTTTCAAAAAATTTCTGTTCCACTATTTATGATTCATTTTGGGGTAAGGAAGTCAGGTTTTGTGTATTTTTATTCTCTTTTGCTCATCTTGCTTCTCTAGCATTTTTTCTCTAATTATGTAGGGGTGTATTTTGCTGTTCCAGTTCGCTCACTCAAATTCTCCCCATCTCTTTGTTTCCTGGGGTGTTCATTGTTCACAATTTTGCATTTTTTCTCATTCCTGTAATCATTTTTTGCTTTCAATATTTTCCTGAGCTCTGGCAACTCTTATTTCATTTTCTTTTGTGGCTTTGCCATTTCTTTTCTGAATTTTTGCATCTTATAGTTTTGATACTTTTAAAACGAGATTTTTTTTTTTTTAGATTGTTGTTGTTGTTTCAAAATTTATTGCAGGGTGCCTGGTGGCTCAGTGGGTTAAGTGTCCATCTTGGGTTGAGGTCATGATCTCACAGTTAGTGAGTTCAAGCCTTGTGTTGGGTTCTGTGCTGACAGCCCAGAGCCTGGGTCCTGCTTTGGATTCTGTGTATCCCTCTCTCTCTGCCCCTCTCCCAGTTGCACTTTGTCTTTCCCTCCCTTCCTGTCTCTCTAAAAAATAAACATTAAAAAATTTTTAAATTAATTGCCAATGGTCTATCAAATTCTTATGTTCTCTAATGGCAACAGATTTCTTCAAAAGACTCTTCTGTTCACATTTGGGGAACAAAAGATTTTGGTGTTTTCTTTAGTGTATACATCACCGCTTGGGTGTAAACTTTATCAGCTTGTTCCAAAATGATACAACAGTGCTATTGTCACATCTTTCTACTCTTCTGAACCATCTCCACACCTTTCGCATTATTTTTCAGGGTCCCAAGTATTTTCCAGTTTTGTAAAAAAGGACTTTTGTTTACTATTGTTGTTGTTGTTATTACTTTAGTTTTCAAGAGAAAAGTGCAACTCATGAGCATATTTAAGTATCACTGGAATATATAATTAATTCCTTGGTTGTATCAAATTTAAAAAATATGTGTTAAAAACAAGGATAGATTTCATAGAAAATAGAAGAACATAATTAAGTCCCACAGGGGACATAATTAAAGTGTAATTTTGACAGAAGTCACTAGTCTCTTTCTCAGCAAAAAAAAAGGCACATTTCTGAGTAAGGTCTCTTTTCACAAGGACCTCATTAAGGAGCTGACTGCTGGACACAAAGATAAGGCCCACATATTTGGCTGTGATGTTCTCTGTCTTGTCTCATAACATTAGCATTCTAAGGACACCAATAAATTTAACCTAAATTCCCAGAGATGTTGCCAAGGAAAATTCCCCTTATGATACCTGTGAAAATAGCTGGTAGCTCCCAGGAAAAAGAGGGTAGTTCTGACATCTGATTCTGCTGACACCTTATCATAGGGAAAGGTGCATCCAGAGATTTGTTTTGCTGTTTGATGAGGGAGAAGATGAGAAGGCACAGTTGTGGGGAAGGATGCCTCACTGCAGTTGCACTGATTGTAAAGAGAACACAGCCTCCATCACAACATGCAGGACACTCCTGCTGTGAAGGTAATTAGAGGGACTTGCTACACTGTTTGAAATGTTAAGCATTGCCTTGGACTGATACGGACGTAATTCTTGGTTTTATTAGATATTGACATTTTAGACTCAAACTTTAATGTATTCAATAAGCAATTTTATAATTAATTCAAACTATTCTCAAGCAACAGGGTGTATTGTTAAAGAAAAAACAATTTAGTTAATAAGCAATGCAGATGAAATCCAAATGAACATACTATAGTCTCATCAGTTGATGTGCCACTGGACATTCGTATCTGAAAAATAAACTACTAAAATATGGGTTAATGTTCAGTTGGAATGCATGTAGAAAAAGCAAACCAGTAGACTGCCTTGTCTATGTGCTCAGTCGAAGTCCTTCCTTATTGAACTATAGCCTTATAGGTAAGGGTTGCTATACTATTTGCTGAGGTCAACAGAAATTGACTTTTATTTTAATAAATGATTCCATCACTTTTTTTATTGTTTTGCCAGAATACATTTAAGCAATAGCCAATGGAAAGCCCACCAATTAATATTCTTTAGTTAAAATAGCTAAGGAATACCCTCAAGTCCCAACCATCTCAATATGGTGAGTAAGTTGTCCTGCTTGGGCAAAAAAAAGAATATATCTGTTTCTTTATATGTCTTTAGCTCTATAACTGTGTGTTTGGAGTCTCGATGGAACGTTTTGACTGCATACTATGCATACATAATGCATGTGAGATCCTAGCATACAGGTCCTCATCCCCTATTTACACTTGTATTGTACAGCTCCTCTTGAAGAAATGTTGATTTGTGTTATAATAGTTCCACCTCACTGCTAGACCTTGTTCTCCACATATATTCTGGGCCTTGTGAAGTTTCTCATTATGCTTTTGGATAATAAATCCTAGGGTTTTTTTTTTGTTTTTTGCTTTTTGGTTTAAAAAAAATTTTTATAGTTTATTTATTTTGAGACAGAGCTTGAGTGGGAGAGGGGCAGAGAGAGAGGGAGGCACAGAAGCTAAAACAGGCTCCAGGCTCTGAGCAGTCAGCACAGAACCCATGAACTGTTAGATCATGACCTGAGCCAAAGTCTGATGCTTAACCAACTGAGCCACCCAGGTGCCCCAATAAATCCTAGTTTTTAAAGTAGATGTTAAGGAAATTTATCCATCCATCCATTCACCCAACCATTCATTGAACAAATACTGAGAACCAGTGCATGTGATGAGACATCAGGGAACAGATCCTATTACAGTGACTGTGCTGAGAAGCATTTAGTGCAAGGAGTTCGATTTTCCCCCCAGAAACAATAAAGGTAAAGAGGCATATTTTCTGATATATTCATGAAGTGTTGGTGTGGAGAAAAGGGAATCTGGTGCCATGTTGGTGGAGTGCAAATTGGTTACAGTCATTATGGAAAACAGTTTGGAAATTCCTCAAAAAATTTTTAAAAAACAAAACATTTTTTTGGCTGGCAGCAGCAGTTAGAAAACCCAGATGGGTGCTCATAAGTATTTCCAGGAGCAGTTGGAATAATCTATTTTCTTCTCATGGGGCACTGCAGGAATACAGCCAACTCTGCAAGTGCCATGCCCTGGCTGCCCCGCCCAAGACTGGGTCATAACATGCACAGAATGAGATGCAAGACTGATCAAGGCTGTGCCACATATCCAATTTCTAGGCACCTTGGTGGCCCCATATGCCCAGTTCCTAAGGGTGTAACTGACGGCAAACCTCTCCGTCATGGTGTTAACCAACTACAGTCTGCACAAAGCCTTCAGTTTGCTGTCACGGAGTGGACGCCGCTGCAGAGCTCTGAGAATTCTGAGTTCTTACTGGGTTAGTGAAACTGGCTGTGCAAAGTCTTCAAGGTAATCCTTATTGCTTCATTCTGTAAAACGATCAAAAGAAATCCTGAGCCCTGGTGGATGACCAAACCAGTCCACAGCACAGGAAGGTGTGAGGGCTTACATCACCAGGCTGCAAGAGCCATGGCCTTGAGAAGACCTGCCGGGAGGGCCACATTCCATCATACTGTTGGTGGCTCTTGACCCCAAGGTTGGGGATGACACAGTACGCTCTGGTTCCACTTTTATTGCTAATATAGCCAATGTTTGAAAAATTCTTATGTGATACACAATTTATGAGAATCTAAAACCAAAATTAAAAATGGAACTGTATCCAAAGGAAATGAAATCAGTACCTTGAGGAGATACCTGCACTCCCATGACCATTGCAGGATTATTCACAAGAGTCAAGACACAAAAACAACCTAAATATTCATCCAGAGATGAATGGGTAAAGAAATTGTGTGTGTGTATATATATATATATATATATATATATATATATATATACACACACACACACACTATGGAATATGGAAT
>NC_043714.1:5251639-5253839 GCF_006229205.1 Suricata suricatta
CTATATAACGTGGAGACACAGAATGATCAAAATGTTTCATAGATCAGTTGTGCTTTTTCAAATGCAATGTCAAATATTTGCTTCCATCTTTCTGCCTGAAAGGTGGGTCTATAGCCAGCTGAGCTTCCCTGAGCCTTAGACGTGGCTCTGTTCACGAAGTGGGGGGGGGCGGAGGGGGGACGGGGAGGCTCCAGACTTCTCTTCACCCTACGGCTGAGCAACTGAGGAGCCATCAGGTGACAGAATTTGGCAGTTTTTGTTACTCTCTGCAGGGAGTGACCAGGAGTGGGATCCAATCAAAACTTTCTTTTCCTTGTTAGAAAAGAAAGGAACGCATTTCTTTCTAATACACATAACTGAGACCAAACTATCAAAAGCAGAAAGCAGGATTAAAAAAAAAAAGCAAGAGGTTTACAGATGTTACGAATCTTCCGGTGGTACAGAAATAAAGAATAATTTTTGAAAGTGACACAGGGACCTGACACATCTTGTATAAAGCCCAAATGGTCACAGCCTATTAGTTCCCCTGCTCCCAAGAGAAGAGACAATCACTAACTCATAGTACCTAGGGCTTCAGATGCCTTTTGAGGAATTCCCCAAGGCATTTTATAACAAAGTTGAAGTTCTAGGTCAAGCAGCATCTGAAATGTAGTTGTGGAAGATACTGGCCAGTATCTCTTAAAAGGTTGTACTGATTTGCACTCTAACCAAAAGTATATATAAATTTCTGTTTTTGGGCTCAGGTTGTATATTTTTAAAATATGTTTTCAGCTTATTGAAGTATGACTGACATAGAAAAAATTGCCCCATTTAACGTATACAACTTGATGCATTTAAACATTTGTAAACACCCGCGATACTATCATCTCCAAAATGTTCCTTGTGTCTCCTCACTTTGTTCATTTCTTTTTTCTTTTCTTTCTGTGGTCAGCATGCTTAATATGAGATGTACGCTTTTAACAAGTTTTGACTTGAAATACTGCATCTTTGACTATGAGCTCTATCTGTACAGCAGATTTCTAGAACCCGCTCATCTTGTATAACTGAAGCTTTATGCCCGCTGCACGAGAAAACTTCCTTTCCTCCACCTCCCGTCTCCTGGCAACCACCAATCTATTTTCCGCCTCTGTCAATTTGACTATTTTAGATGCATCATATAAGCAGAACCAGACCGGATGTGTCCTTCTGTGACTCCCGTATCGCACCTGCATACGGTCATTCAGGTTGTTGCAGACGGTGGGCTTTCCTTTATGTTTAAGTCGGAATAGCCTCCCATTGTCCGTTTACACCCACTCTATCCATTTGTGTTCTGTGCGCATTTGGGTTGTTTCCACACCTTGGCTATTATGAATAATGCGTCAGTGAAACTTTCTGCCACTTTTATAGGTTAAAGTAGAACTCAGTGTTGTTTAAATTATCTTTTTTTAAAAAATATTTTTAATGTTTTATTTATTTTTGAGACAGATTCAGAGCATGAGAGGGGAGGGGCAGTGAGAGAGGGAGACACAGAATCAGAAGCAGGTTTCAGGCTCTGAGCTGTCACCACAGAGCCTGACTCAGGGCTCGAACCCATGAATGTGAGATCTGACCTGAGCCGAAGTTGGAGGCTTAACCGACTGAGCCACCCAGAAGCCCCTAAATTATCATTTTTTAAGATGACCTCTTTTCACCCTCTTCATTGCTTTGTTTACTTTTTAAGTTGAGGTCTTTTCCTTCATTTTTCTGAGATTTATGTATTAAAAAGAATATGTCCTCAGGTCAATTTCAAATAACTTTTCTCTTGTTTTATTCTGCTTTTTAAATCTTTTTATTTTTAATTTAATTAATTAATTGATCAATAAATTTTTGAGACAGCATGAGTGGTGGAGGAGCAGAGGGAGAAGGAGAGAGAGAATCTTAAGGAGGCTTCACGTCCAGCAGGGAGCCCAATACAAGGCTTGATCTCACCAAACGTCAGTCAGATCATTACCTAAGCTGATATCGGGAGTCCAATGCTTAACTGGCTAAGCCACCCAGGTGCCACTATTTTGCTTTTTATACCAAATTCTTTTGTATACAAAATTATCAGTTTTTTATATGCCTTATGAATTTTATGTTTGCATAGAAAGGCCTCCTTGTCTTCAAGTTCATGAAGTTTCACCACATTATCTCACAGATCATTTGTTGGTCCATTTGGAAGTGGTTTTGGTGGGTTTTTCTT
>NC_043714.1:5253939-5277143 GCF_006229205.1 Suricata suricatta
GGCTCCTTCCATGTTTTGGCTATTGTTGACATTGCTGCTATGAACATTGGGGTACATGTGCTCCTATGCATGATCTGTATTGTTTTAAATGACTGAATTTATGGCCATTTGTTACAGCAGCCTTGGTAAATTGATCTTTTACTACAGATGTTTGATTAATGTTATCTGTTGGCATTAATTGCCTCATAGCTTCTTTTATTTCAGGCCTTTCCTATCTCTTCCTACAAGTTTGTTTTTCCAAATAACCTTTAAAAAGAGTTTGTTACGTTCCAAAAAATACCCCATTTATTTTCTTTTATTACTATCACATTAGATTTATTCATATCGAATACCTGAGTCCCAATCGCATTCAGGGCGAATTTGTCAGTGAGAGGCAGGCCAGCACCTGGAAGGGCAGCCTTCAGTTATCAACATCGTCATAAATAAAAACTGAACTCCCAATGAGCCAGAAACAAAACTCCTGCAACAGGAAAAGGAGGTTTCTGCTTCAAGACTGTAAAATAGGAATATTCTGCCCGAGTTTCCAGTTTCCTGACCTGCTTTATCAATTTTAGACTTGCCCGCACCCGCAATTACATGAGAATTACATAATTCCCTAAACCAAATCTGTCTTTGAAAGCTGTATTCACAAACTGTCTTAAAACAAATCTACAATATATGTATCTCTTCAGAGAAGTAGCACCAATATCTACCCTACTGGTGCTACTTCTCTGTGGAGAAAGCTGACTGACACAAGTATGAATCCGTACTCAAATGGAAAACACAATCCATGCATTTGGCAAATTAGGACTGTATATATGCACTGGTATCAGTGAAGAAGCCAAGCCATATTGGGACAGAATTCATCTGATCAGTTAGGTTATCTTTTTTCTTAGTCACCTTCAGGAATTTTTTCCGTCAAATCAGACTACGTGGTGACATAGTTGCAAAATCATTTCTGGTTTTATTAGGCAGTTTTCATTTTCTTAGGTTGTAGTTCATTAGACATTAGAGACCTGCAATTGTCATCTAGTTTTTCTGAATTCTGATATAAAACATACCATATAATATGATAGTATAATATGTATAATTCTGGTTCAATGCGTTCCAAACAGTGAGTTCAGTTTTGAGCTGAGGTCCAGGTCTTGCTGACACTCTGCTTGTGATTAAAGACTCGCAGGAACATCCTGGATGTTGCTTCAGGGATTCCATTTGCACGTTGGCAGATCAACAGAGAAATGAATAGATACATTGATCGCCGTTACCCTGAGGTGGGCCTTTGAAAAAAAAAAAAACACTGCATAATGTCTAATTTAGAAGAGTAAATACCACTACTATCAATAGTTTCTGATGAGATATCGGACTCATTTTTCATTTGGAGTAAATGAAAGAAGAATTTTTCATGCATACAAAGAGGTCTGGCTATATTTAGATAGTTGGCGTAGGTTGGAAGAAATAAGGTGATTATTCCACAGAGTAAATACTTTTTACAACAGCCGTCATGCTTTATATGCTATGTAAATAACCTATGGTTCTATTTCTCTGGAGAAATATCTCATATTATAAGTATATTATATTGTACTATATTATATGTAATATACATTACATAGATATATCTGTGTTATATCAATATAGCTCCTGGAGGGAGTTCTGGTAGTATGGTATTTCTTTTGCATATCCACGCAAGATTGGGCCACCAGAATAGTGCTAGCATGCTATTATGATTTGAAGGATGACCTTCATATCAGACAGAGGATGAGTCTAGATTTCTGGAATGCTTACTAATAATAATCCAATACCTACTCTGGGCTTGAGCCATGTGCCTCGGCCCATGCATCATTTGATCCACAAGTGTATCACCATAAGGCCAGTCCAGTTAACAACATCTTAGGGGAGTGGAATTATTCCACTTTGTTCCCTCTGCCCTTGGTACCTGAGGTTGCCACTCCCCTTGCGAGAAGCCCCATTCCATATCTGTCCTCTGGGGGCAGCCCAGCCTGTATCCTCAGATGACTTTCCAGACTGTTTCTCAGCAATGCCAATGGGTTCTTTCTTGTCTCCAATTAATATGATCACATCAATGCTCTCCTGGGTTGGTCTTAGGCTCTGATGGATGAGGAACATGCATTCCTCATCCTCCCAGCTGGGGACTGTGTATGGAAAACAGTTTCTCAGTTAATATTGGAACATGTAACACTCTAGAAATGTAGCAGTTGTGGCTAGAAGAATTCAAGAGGAGACAGGTGTGGATGCTGTGTCATGCGGCTCTGGAATACCAAATGGTAAATTTCACATGAGTACATG
Source organism: Suricata suricatta (assembly GCF_006229205.1). NCBI lineage: Eukaryota > Metazoa > Chordata > Mammalia > Carnivora > Herpestidae > Suricata > Suricata suricatta. The sequence goes on from NC_043714.1 coordinate 5,256,223, forward strand.
TCATAGTTAATTTTATCTGTCAAGTTAACTGGACTAAAGAATGTCTAAGCTAGATGGCAAACCAGTATTTCTGGGTGTGTCTAGAAGGGTGAGTCTGGAAAAAATGAACATCTGAGCCGATTAGACTGAGTAAAAATCACCCTCACCAACGCAGAGGGGCATGATCTGATCTGCTGAGGGCCTAAATGCAACAAAAGGGAGGAGGAAGGGGAGATTCTTCCTCTCTGCCTGAGCTGAAACATCCATCTTCTCCTGCCCTCGGACACTCCTAGTTCTCAAGCCTTTGGACTCAGACCCAGACTTATGCCATCACCTCCTAATTTTTGATCCCCCTTTGGACCTGGACCTGCACTGTTGGTTTTCCTGGTGCTACAGCATGCAGACTGTGCTTCATGGGACTTCACCGCCTCTACCACTGCATGGACCAGTTCCTATAACAACTCTCCTATCTATCTATCTATCTATCTATCTATCTATCTATCTATCATCATTTATCATCTCCTATGGGTTCTGTTTACCTGGAGAACCCTGACTAATATATGTTATATAACATAGAGGTTCTAGGGGTGCCTGGGTAAGGCTCAATCAGTTAAGCATCTGACTTCATGCGGTTATGATCTCATGGTTTGTGAGTTTGAGCCCCACATAAGGCTCTGTGCTGACCTCTTAGAGCCTGAAGCCTGCTTTGAATTCTGTGTCTCCCTGTTTCTCTCTGCCCCTCACCCACTCATGCTGTGTCTCTCTCTCCTTCAAAAATAAACAAACATTAAATTTTTTAATAAAATAAAGAAAAACATAGGGGTTCTAGGAGTTAACTCCGAATTTGATGGAGATTAATTATTTCCTAAAATGACAAAAATGTGTTCCCTGTGAAGATACCAATTCTCTTAAGTAAGAATGAACTCTGCACAGGGTGCCTGGGTGGCTCAGTCAGTTAAGCTCTCGATTTTAGCTTAGGTCATGATCTCACAGTTTGTGGGTTCAAGCCCCACATTAGGCTCTGTGCTGACAGCTCAGATCCTGGATCCTGCTTTGGATTTTGTGTCTCCCCTTCTCTCTGCCCCTCTCCCACTCATTCTCTGTCTCTGACTCTCTCTCTCAAAAAGAAATAAACATTAAAAATTAAAAAATTATTCACACAGCGTATAAGTAGCTAAATATACTTTTAAATTCTTTTTTTAATGTTTTTATTTATTTTTGGGAGAGACAGAGAGACAAAGCATGAGTGTAACATGAGAGACAGTATAACATATTTTATGTTTACCATGCTTTGTGTTGCCTGAGAATACAGCTGCTTTAGAGGGATATGTTGAAAATACTATCACGTGTAAAAGTTTACTTTGAGGTGGGACACTGTAATTATAGAACTTGTCATTTAATTCTATGCTGCAATTTTCTAGAGTCTCATTCTCCAGGGCAGTTAGGAATCTCTAATACATAACACACCAAGCAAGAGATTCAGGTTTTCAAAAAATGGTCTTCCTAATTTGTAAATATTATCACAGCCATGGTACCTAGGAGTTGTAGAGTCAGTTAAGGATTACAGCTTCCCTTGCTCAAGTTTATTCAGATATAATTGATATATAACATTTTGCTCAAGGTGTACAATGCGATGCTCTGATAAAGTATATATTGCAAAATGATTGCCACAGTAACGTTAGTTAACAGCCATTCCCTTACATAATTACAAGGTGTGTATGCCCCTTGTGGGCGGGGGTGTGCGTGTGGTAACAATACTTTAGATCTTGGCAACTTTTGGGGTGCCTGGGTGGTTCATGACCGACTTTGGCTCAGGTCATGATCTCATGGTTCATGGGTTCGAGCCCCACATCTGGCTCTGTGCCGACAGCCCAGAGCCTGGAGCCTGCTTTGGATTCTGTGTCTCCCTCTCTCTCTCCCCCTCCCCCTGTCATGCTCTGTCTCTGTCTCTTAAAAATAAATACACATTAAAAATTTTTTTAAATAAAATCTTAACAACTTTCAAGTAGGTAGCATGGTATTGTTGACTATAGTCACCATACTATGCTTTCGATCCCCAGAATCTATTTACCTTCAAACTAGAAGTTTGGACCCTTTGACCAACATCCCCCCATTTCCCTCACCTCCATCCCTGGTAGCCACCATTTTATTCACTGTTTCCATGAAGATTACTGCTTTGATTTGGATAAACACAAACAAGAGAAAAGAAGCTAATGCCTAATGAATTCTGGAACAATCAGAACATGCATGTTTTTATCAAGTATTCTGAAAAATCTTGGAATAAAGTCATAAGAGAAAATTGAGAGAAACAAAAATATTGGATTTCACTTGGCTAAAGATTTTAACAGACTGCAGTTGGAGGCAATGAATAATATCCCCCAAATTTCAATTGAAGTTGGGAAGGAAACCTGTTTTGGGAGAACACCGAGCCTCATTGGTTGGATTCAATAAACTGAAGAGCCAAACTCTGTAAGAAAGACAACGCAAGAGTGTCCGCTGAGATGCCTCTGCCTAACGTAGCTCCAACTTGAAACATGGGAGGCTTTTAGGAAGATTCAGGGGCTGTATACTATGAGTAAGAATCCAACTGTTCAGTTTGTTTTCCACAGCTGTTTTTATGACATCTCATGTTGGAGTCTACCCAAATTAGCAACCACTGGCCTAGAACATGAAAACTGAAAATCACTTTACGGCATTCTAAAGTAAGCTTATCCCTTACTTACTCATAACTTCGGACAGATCACTTCACCCTTCTGTGCCCCGTTTCTGCACTTGTAGAATGATGTTTCTAATAGCGCAGACCTCATATGCAATCTTAGGCTCAGTCCATGGTGCTTAAAAAACCCTAAATATATTTTTAATTAAATAATGTGTTTCTAAATAAAGAACGAAATGGCAGCTCTTAATTTCTTCTAAAACTATGAATCTCCTAAGTGATTTCTCAAAAGGATCATGAAGCCTAGAATTTTAGTACCCTAAATTTCAGGTCTTTGGTTTCTTATCGACAAACAGGGAAATTCCATCTCTGTTCTGTTGTTGGTGTGCGAAGTTCGTGATAGTTTTAGAGCCTGTGGGAAGTTACCTGGCACCGAGAAAATGCTTAATTGACAGAACTATTGGGACTATGTCCCAGCTCATTGCGATGGCTGATGATTTCTAGGGAAAGGAGGTGAGTCCAGACTTACTTGTTTCTGGAAGACAGCAAGCTGTGATCTTGTAGGAGGTTCTTCTCCCACTAAGGGTCAGAGTACATGAGATGCCACCATTCTATTCTATAACCTGTGACCCTCTCATGATGGCTTTAAATGGTCACAGTAAAAACGGTTAGACTGTTTCAATACATTTTGTTATCTTCTTATTTTCCACTTGGGAATATCTGTAAAACTGCTGTTTTCTGGTGAATCTAATCATTCCTCCAATCTTATTTTCTTCCTAATTGCAAGTCTCTAGCATATAGTCATAAACACTTGATACCAATAAAATTAAAAAATGAAAAAAAGTTACCTACATACAGAGGTAACTTTCTAGACTTTCCTAAAGATATTTTATTAACAAAAAGAGCTCCAAAATAATCAATGCTCACTAACTCAAACTCTTTCTAAATGAATAAAAGCCGAGACAAATTATTTATAGCAAAGTCCAAAGCATTGAGATCTAGGAATGTCAGGAGAGAGGTCGTAACCTTCAGGATCGTTTCCAAGAGTGTGTCTTTGCCTCTGAGCCTTAATGTCAGAACATTCAAGTTCTTGCCTTGCTTCCAAACTATCTACCCTTGTGTTGGATTCTGTACACCACGCACTGTTCTTCCAATAAATTCTGAAGTTAGCCAGAATCCATTGCCGGCTCTTGCCACCAAGAACACTGACTGATATAACCCCACCAATTTTTGTTTAAATAACCAGTGTTTCCCTGAGCTCTTAATTTATAGAAATTTTAAAAAGTTAATGTTGGTCATACAAGAGATTACATAGATTTTTGAGGGTTTTATAGATATGTAACCATTATTATTAGTACATTTTCTAGCATAAAATATCTTTCACATTCCAAACTTATGTTTCAAAGAACTTTGGCAAAGATGTTGTTTTTTAGTAGGGAGTTCCTGAATCATTAACAGGCATATTTTTTCTTTTAATACAAAAAAATTAATAGTATAAAAATAATGTTTTTCACAGTCAAGCTTTCTAACTATCAAACTTCCTAGCTAAGCTTTCTTCTCCAAAAACCTGTTATTATCACAGTTAAGGAACTATATATAGGAGCTGAAATTTTCATCAGATTGATGAAATGTCAGCTCTTTCAGAGAATGGGTTTTTAGTAATGCATCTGGTAATGGTTTGAAATTTTTTGAAAAAAAAACTAAGAAATTTCAAAATAAAAGACAAGAGAAAAATATTTAAATCCTTTTGCCATATTATTTTGACATAGTAGCATATTTACTTAATAGAAGGTTTTCACCAGCAATTATAGTTTCCATCAAGGCCATTTCTTATGCTCAAGCTGTAATTAGTTTGGATTTGCTGCAGTTCACATCTCATTCCCTAGCTTACTTACAAAGAACATTATGATTGAAATTTAAAACTTTCAATATTGTCCTTGAAACTCTTTGCCTCTTCCTAAAAGAAGAAATTCCCTTTGAAATGGATAATTTGATAGAAGCCTAACATGAATACAAAGTTGTGAAAGATTATCTCAAGATTACATAGTCCGTCAGTGATAAAATCAGGATTTGAGCATAGGTCTTCTGCTCCAAGGTCATGCTGTTAACAACAAAACACTGTCTTCTTTGGTTATCACCATATCAGAATATTTGCCTGGAAGCAAACTCCGGAAGCTTACCATTGTAGAGAACCATCCCAACTGCTTTCTTCCTCTTAGTCTGATTGCATGTGGTGATTTTGAGTTTCTTTCTGCCCAGACATGAGGGAACCTACGTTAGGGAATTCTAAGGCTATACTTTTAATATTAACGTTAATATTAAATGAAAGACTCAAAAATTCAATTTATTTTAACACTTTTTGATAACATTTGGGTGCCTCTTAAGAACGTTTTCAGACTAACAACTGGCTCTCAATGTCTTTTATGTATGGAACTAATGTTATTGAGCACCAACTATGGACCAGGCACTGCTCTGGACCTCAGAATGCCTCAGGGAACAAAAGAAACACACATCTCTTATCCCATGGAACTTACGTTTTAGCAATTAAAAATAGGTAATAAATCAAGTAAGATCTTTTGGATAGTTTTAAATAGAAGAGCAATATGTACACCTGAAATGAATGTAACATCGTGTATCAACTACACTTCTATTAAAAATAAATAAAATAAGCCTAAAAAAAGAAAAGAAAAAGAAGAGCAACATTATCTGCCTTATATTTTAAAATAAGACTTCTGAGTGTCACATGGAAAAAAGGCTCAACGTGGGGGTGGGGGTGGGGAGCATGGGAGAAAAAGGGAGAAGCAGGAAGACTAGTTGAAAATGTGTTACAAAAATACAGGTGAGGAGTGGTGGTGGAGTGGACGAGAAGTCAGCAGTAAAGGTGATTAAGGAGGTTACGTTCAGGAAATATTTTGAGAGTATTCAAAGATGAGTCCACAGATTCTGAATAAATGACAGGAAAAATGATTCCACCTTCAACGGGATGGAAAATAGCATGAAAGAAGCAAATTTGGGGAGAAGTCTTTGTATACAATAGATTACAAAGTAGATGAAGAGCTTCAAAGAGGCCAATGACATGTATCCTCATGTGTTTCGTAGAAGAGCTTTCTTTGGCTCTCTTTGCAGTGAGTTTGAAGACAAGGAAGATGACTTATGTTGACATTCAGATGTGGACTCCAGCAAGGAGAATCAAAATCCTAAGAATTAGCATAAAATTCTTGGCCTTCAAAGGCATTTATTCAGTGCCATGGAGAATGTCGCACAAAAGCTCTAGACTGTAGATAAAGTGAAATGGAAGGCTGAAAACCCTTCTGCTGTCGGTAGTTGATTCTTTCATTCCCTCACTCACTGACCTGTACCTTTACTCAACTGTTCCTTCATCAAGACAATGAAGACAAATAAAGCACCATCCTTTCCCTCAAGGCAGAGAAAAATTCAAAAGCAAATAAAGAAAAATAAATCCCTTCTTATTGATTAGATCTTATGATATATATGTTATATATATGGTATACCATATTCTTAGGGGATCCATAAATTACCTGTAACATTGTAATGTTTGTAATTACAATGTGATTATAAACATTATAATTGACTAAAACATCACTTCAAAAGCTATTCTGAGTCTGCTAGGTCTCTTCTTACATACACTTAAATTGTTCAATTCCTTTTCTTGCTTTTGCACTTGAGTTCTGTGTTTGCTTCCCAGAGCTATTGTTCTGAAATAGCACAAACTTGGGAGCTTTGAACAAAACAAACCTATTGATTCAGAGCTCCAGAGGCTGGAGTCCAAAATTAGGGTGTTGTCAGGGCCATACTTCTCTGACGGTACTCAAGGAGGATCTGTTCCAGGCATCTCTCCTATTTCTGGTAGTTCCTTGTCGTATGGCAGTGTAGGTCTGTCTTCACATGACATTCTCCCTGTGTGTGTCTGTGTCCAAATGTCCCCTATTGTAACGATTTCCATCAGGATTAGGGTCCCACTTCACTCCAGTACCATCTTATCTTAACTAATTATATCTGCAGTGACTGTGTTTTCACAGCTGAGATACTGGGTGTTAGGACTTCAACATATGCATGTTGGGGAGATAGTACAACCCATAATATGTTCACAATATTTTTTGTTCTAAGCGATCACCTAAATTAACAGTATTTCTTGACTTGAGGCTCATGGACTTCTACATCAGCAGATCTCTTCTCCATGTCCATAATGTCTTAAGTTTGAAAAATATTGCTGTATAGAAACTTCTACTTTAGACAGAAGCCCCGGGGGAGTGATATTAGAAGGAACTGAGCCCTTTTGTGGAACTATTCTAGCTATTTAATTATGACTTTAGTCCAAGGTCAGATGAGCTAAAATAAAGACAGAATCATCAAGCTTCCCCTCAGTGTGGAATACAAAAAGAGCATCCAAGGTGAAGCTGAAGCAGGAAACAAGAAGTGAGACCAGGCACTCAACAATGTCATACTACCGAGACTAGTCAAACTCCTGAGGAAATGTCTGTCAGCATGGGATGAAACCAGATCTCAAGTGGAGCTGACCTGCTAGACAGTAGAGGCACTGGTGCTGGTGCCTAAGCTCAGGACCACCCAGTGGGGTGGTCTTCTCTGCCTGATGTTGTCTCATGAGTCAGTCCTTAGCCTGTGGAGTCATATGTATCCTTAATACGTGTCTTTAATATCTTAATCCTCAGATGGAACTATGAAGAGTCATCTGAGGAGTCTGTGCTAAGTGGGGATCTTGTGAGTATTTTAGGTGTTCTCACAGTATGGTAGGACATTAAGGTCTCTGAGAACATGACCTTCATTTGGGGAAGATGATGGGCACTAAAAGCTATTCTTTCAGTGGATAGGATTTGATGTTTCAAAATTCTTAAACATAATGAAGTGACAAACGTTTTGGTTTACTCTGTTGTTCCTAAGCCGATTTGAAAAAAGAGTTCTTTAGATAGGTCTAAAATCAAAGACAAGACCAAAATGTAACAGTTACAACACTAAAACTACAACTTAATCTCCCATTTGTAGGCAAAGTCAGTAATACAGGGTAAAATGGAACAAAAAGAAAACTCCGATTCAATATTGTTTGCAGGAAACCCACTAAAAATAAGTTATGAAAAAAAGTGAAAGGGCGTGGCCAGATAAAGCCATATGAAGAATGTTGTTTTCCTCTGCAATAAAGAAATATAAAGTTTTAAAAAATATGCTTTCTATTTACAATGGTTGCATAAATATTAAACACAAATTCCGAACAACCTATTTGTTGGCCCTTTGTGAAAATGAACTGACTGGTCAATATCAGCTGATATTTATACATTTATGGTTGAAGGACAAAACTCTAAGCTGGAGAATACTTTATTATTTTTAAATTATTAAAATAAAATGATTGGTGCTCAATTCTTTTTTTTTAAATTTTTTAATGTTTTAAAAATTTATTTTTGAGAGACAGAGAGAGACAGTGTAAGCAGTGGAGGGTCAGAGAGAGAGGGAGACACAGAATCTGAAGCAGGCTCCAGACTCTGAGCTTTCAGCACAGAGCCCCACGCGGGGCTCGAATCCATGAACCGTGAGATCATGACCTGAGCCGAAGTCAGAAGCTTAACTGACTGAGCCACCCAGGTGCCCCGATGCTCAAATTCTGTGGAGAACATTTTGTTTCTAAAAATCTATTTGCCATTATCAGAGGAGCTATAAAAATATTAACAAGGTCATCAAAACATGCTAATGATGAAGAGGAATGTGATGCTACTGATCTAAGATGTAAGCATTGGGGCACCTGGAGTGTCTGGGTGGCTCAGTCGGTTAAGCATCTGACTTCAACTCAGGTCATGATCTCATGGTTCATGAGTTTGAGCCCTGCATCAGGCTCTGTGCTGATAGCTCAGATCCTGCATCCTGCTTTGGATTCTGTGTGTCCCTCTCTCTCTGTCCCTTCCTCACTCATGTTCTGCCTCTCTCTGTCTCAAAAATAAATAAACATTAAAAAAATTTTTTTTGAAGATGTAAGCATTGAGTGGCTAAAAAATTACATTTCTTTCTGGCCAATAGGACATACGATATGGGTGGTTATTGGGGGAGAGGGACATATCGTAGGTTCAGGTAGAGTATGTACTCAGTGTACTTAGGTTGATAATTTTCACCTGTGCTTTACACATATCAAAGGACATAAAGGCCAACAACAAGCTGGAAGGCCAGAAGGTCCAAAAAGTTGGGGCTATTCCAGCTATCAAATATCCTTCCAAACTATCATGATGCCTACAAATTGCGTTCCTTAAGTTAAGTAAACTTTTTGGTAAACCATGGGTCTGGGTATATCAACATGTGTTTGGCCTTGGTCTTTTGCCATTCAAAGTGCAATTAATTGTAATGTGAGAGACTATGGAAAGTTCATGGAAATGATTTCCGATTCCACACTGATGTAATTAACATTTAAGAAACTAAACCACTTATCCAATTTTGCTATATGATCCAATGTATTGAGAAAGACTCACTGGCCTAGGACTCCATTTTCACTTTTGCAGCTAGAATGGACTTTAGAAAACAAAACTCTAATCTGTGTACTGTCTTCCCCAACATGACCAGAATAGAGACCTCAGGGGGTTACCCATGGCCTTAGGATGCAGCCCACCCTTCTTGGTATTTTTAAGAACTAAGATTTGATACCTCCTCATCCCTTCAGGTTCATTTCTTGTTATTTCTTTTCTGCATCTGATATTTGTAATTTCCCCAATGATCTACACCCTCAGGGAGCATATTAAACTTATATCTTCCAAGGCTAAAGGAAATGTTTTAATTTATGGACTTCACTGCTCTCATAATATTTATCATATGCAAAGTTCTTTCCAAAATATTATTTATTTGACTCTCATAGGAATATGATACATTATCTTATTAAAAATTAACAACTTAAGGGACTGACACCAGGGTTAAGTATTTCTCCAAAGATCACAGTTATGAAGTGAAAAGCACTGGTACTGAAGCATCAGTCTTGTGATCTACCTTCCCCCGTACACAGTTCACTGCACTAATGTGGTCTCCCCAATGTCCATATCCATCTAACATGTCTAGCTGTGTTGCTCATTTGCTAATACCAGAATTTTGAGATTTTTAGCCAGTCCCCATGGTTCATCTGACTCTAATGGTTCTGTATCACCCACTTAATTATACTTAAAGAAGTTTCCAGAACCCAATCAACTTTACCAGCTACATTACACCTGAAGTTCCATTGTCAACTCATTCAACATGTGCTATTACTTCTCTATGGCAAATAATTTGAATATGATCCATGCATATTTTATATTATCAAATTTTTATCTAAGTACTTAAAGATTCTTCAGCCTAGAAAATATGAAGGAATTACGTTTCTTCGTATTTGTTTTAATCCACAACATGGTGATTAACAACTAACAGTTGAAGAATCGTAATGATAGTCTCTCGGCAGCAAATGCCATTTAAACATCCAGATCAAAACTCACTGCACGGACCATAAGCCTTGCAACTACCTCCATCATGTTCAACACCAAGGTTCTACCAATTGGCATAATGGATGCTAGGAATGACTTTTCATCAGCAAAATGAATAGTGTGTATGAACAGAATGTAAGACCTTACACAAATCATAAGGAATGGTGGTTCTAGATTCAAGAATTATAAGCGAATTTTATATCTGGCCTCTTGCTAGAAAGTTAGCCAAACTGGCCAATAGAATATAAGCGTATCTGCCTTATAAGAGGCCTTTCTTACATGGGGCTCCCACCTAAAGGGATGGATGTTAAGACTCATTAGTGGTGATATACGTGGCAGGACTCAGCACAAGACACACCTTATTGTTACCTCTTTCTGGATTTCTTTTTATATTGTATAAAGAAAATCTATAACACTGACAAACTTCTGAGAATAAGAAGCTATGAATATTTGCCCCTTAAGAATCTGATCATTGTGAGTGATCAAATTTTCTTAGGTCAGTTTTCAACAAGATCCTTCTAAATCTATTATTAAGCTTTATGAAAACCTTAGAAAGGATATCCCTGGTTCATAAGAAATATCAAAACAAGTAGCATAGAGTCATTTGTACTTTTGCCTCTTTAAAGACTTAGGGGAGGGGCACCTGGGTGGCTCAGTCGGTTGAGCGTCCGACTTCGGCTCAGGTCATGATCTCGTAGTTCATGGGTTCGAGTCCCAGGTCAAGTTCTAGGCTGGCAACTCGGAACCTGAGGCCTGCTTCAGATTCTGTGTCCCCTTCTCTCTCTGCCCCTCTCCTGATCACTCCTTGTCTCTTTCTGTCAAAATAAATAAACATAAATGAAGTTGCTTTTACAACACCAAAGACTTAATCATCCATTTCCTATATAAAAGGTAGCTACTTTTTTGCATGGACCTCAAGTATACTGTAGTATAGAGGTGGAATTTAAGGAAAGGTATTAAGCAGGCTGTGTTTTAGCTTATGGGCAAGTAATAAATTGTATCATTTATCTTGAACGTATCATAGATAAGCTGCTATATAATGATTGCCACTTCAGATAGCTGTGAAATTCGGTGATTAACTAGTTGTTACTTAACCTTCTAATTTCTGTATAAGTCTAATTACATGAAATAGAAGTTGGGGTTCTGATTTTTTACTTTGCTTATCCATTTGGAGTGTCATTGTAACTACTGTATTGTAAATGATGGAAAATAACTGCATATGTTAAAAAAATAGTGTTATATTCTAAAAATAAAATAAAATAAAGTTAAAAAATTTTTAATAAATAAATAAAGACTTAAGGGATAAGATTGGCCTTCAGTTTTTATTTTATATACTTCTGCATTATTCAAATTATATAATTGTTATGGTCTGTATAATTCAAATTATGTAACGATGAAGGTGATGATAATGATGTATATTCAAATTATAATTAAACATGTAGTATTTTTAGTAAAAAATAACTAAAATAACAGAAAAGAGCAAAATTAATTTTATGGTATGACTGATGTAGGAATGCAACTTTTGTTACAACTTCTCATTTCAAATTTTCGAGATCTTCAACATAGCATATTAATTTCTTCATAACTTACTCAAGCGAATGTTATTTATTTGAACTTATATCTCATTTTTATCCATGCTGATAATTTTATGATGCTAAATGACACAGTTCTTTTACACAATACTGAAAGTCTTACTTAGGACTCTTATTATCTTTATGTTCTATAAAACTGAGTTATAACCCACTGTGTAGAAACACTACAGTTGGGGGGCTGGGTGACTCAGTCAGTTAAGCATCTGACTCTTGGTTTTGGCTCAGGGCAAAATCTCATGTTTGGTGAGATTGAGCCCCACATGAGGCTCTATACTGACAGCGTGGAACCTGCTTGGGATTCTTTCTTTCTCCCCTTCTCTCTGTCCCCCTGCCCCCTCTCTCTTTCTCTCTCTCAAAGTAAATAAACTTAAACAAAAACAAGAAACACTTCAGTCGAATGCCAAGAATAATCATGGCTATTACAAAAGATCAAAAATTGTACACACTGTGATGTAGTAAATTTATTTTGTTTTGTTTTGTGGATGAAAACTCAATGATAGAGACTGTAGTTTACACCCTTTATTGAAAAAATGCATGGTTCCCATCTCAGTTGGTGTCTAGGTGCTTGAAAATTCATTTAAAAACTCAACTTCTTGTATTATTAGAGATTTTTTAAAACAAAATCATTCTGCTAGTTTTGATATTTCCTATAAGAATTAAACTGAAGTACAAACGTATATAAACTGTATCAGAAAAGATTTCTCAGTTCCTAGGTTTTTGACAACTTGGGGCTTAGGGTGGTGCACAGAAAGCTAGACTATAAAAATAACTCTGGAATTATTTAAAATATGGAACAGATGTTGCAGGTGAAAAAAGATTATATTCTCAGAAGGCAGCCCTCTGGGGCCTACATAATGGTGTGGTGGAGTCTAACCTCCAAGCTCCTGTGTCCTCCTCACCTCTCAGAAAGCAGAAAATCAGGAGAGGATATGTTTTGAAAGTAGAACGAACACAAGGAATCACCACTGATGCTATGCCCTTTCATTGATGGCAAAACATAGCTGCCATTTCTAAGATCAAAACACACTCCTTCTACTTATCTTTTTCTTTAGAACATCTCCTCTAGGAAAATATATTAGCTCCAAAAGCCTTACTTCCTGAAAGTCAACTCTCTTACCACCTGTTTCTCATTCTCCTTGTGTAGACTTTTAGGTGTATCCACCTTCTAAAAGAACATACGGTAAGAAAAGGGGCCATCCATTACCAGCTTTCTTCCATTTGAAATAATGAAATTCTTTCTCTTTCAGACTCCAAATGAACAGAAAAAATAGTAACTCTAAAAACCCTTTACCCTCACGTCACCACTCCTTCAGACAGTTAGGTTCAAAGACATACTTTCAGATGTTGAAATACACACTTCCTTCTCCAAGAGATTTGGGGGACTAATGCTTCCCAATTTGACGATAGATTTTATATTGACATAGAACTTAAATTTGAAAATGCATACATACAAATCCTATGTCTTTCAGGCTAATGGTTATATATTTGTCTAAGTAATGTGTAGTCATAGAAAACTGTAAAACTACCCAAGGGATAGAGAAGTGCTGATGCATAGGAGCACATGTACCCCAATGTTCATAGCAGCACTTTCAACAATAACCAAATCATGGAAAGAGCCTAAATGTCCACCAACTGCTGAATGGGTCAAGAAGGTGTGGCTTATATATACAATGGAATACTACATGGCAATGAGAAAAAATGAAATCTGGCCATTTGTAGCAAAGTGGATGGACCTCGAGGGTGTCATGCTAAGTGAAATAAGTCAGGCAGAGAAGGACAGATACCATGTTTTCACTCATAGGTCTAACAGGATAAACCTAACAGGGGACCATGGGAAGGGGAAAGGCGGGGATGAGTTAGGGAGAGAGAGGGAGGCAAACCATGAGAGACTCTTGAATACTGAAAACAAACTGAGGGCCGAAGAGGGAGGGGGGAAGTGAAAGGGAGGTGATGGTCATGGAGGAGGGCACTTGTGGGGAAGAACACTGGGTGTTATATGGAAACCAACTTGGTAATAAACTATTTAATTACAAAAAAGAAAACTGTAAAACTTATTTGCCTAAGGAGGTGAATATTTTAAATTCTACCAGTTCTGCCCCACACTCGGAATGAATCAGGGAGAGCCTCAGCAACTTCCGGTCACGTGTGACAGGCACATTAATAATGGCTTCTAGGTTATAACCTTGTACTCCAGTGTCAGTCTACACGGGATATAGTGTGGGAGATTCATCAGAGAAAAGGGGAGAGAGATTCTCAGCTGACTTTCCTCTTGCATAGAGCCCTTGAGCTGGCTGATCCGAGGGATCTAAGAAAGTCTTCCTTAGACTCCCCCAAAATCTTTCTGAGTGCCTGATGCATGGCCTGAGATCCGGCCACAAAAAATAATTTTCTCAGGTGGTCTTTCTTCCCTAATGGAAAGGTAAATGTTCTTTCCAGTCAGTAACAACTATCAATCATTCCCAGTTGCAGCTAAAATCCGGGCTCTGAAACTCGTACCCTTTCACACTGCTTATTTATCTTTCAATGACCAGGAAAAAAAAATCATTTTCTTCAATGGTTGATGAACTTTCTTGTGCACACCTGTCTGCATTTTTTGACTTTTCAGAAAAATCACTAAGCAAACGGCAGCAGCAACAAAAAGAAAAAAGTGTGATCTCTAGAGTTATGTGAAGTGTGCAATTTTCAACAAAAACATTGAGACATGCAAAAACATAACAAGGTATGGTTAACAGGAACTGTCATAGAAGTCAGACATTGGACTTCCTACATAAAGAGATACTGAATCAGAATCATAAATTTCAGGGAACTAAAGGCAATCATATCTGAAGAATTAAAGTATGCAACATGTCTCACCAAATAAAAAAACTTTAGTAAAGTTATAAAATCACTTCAAAAATGAAAATTCTGGAGTTCAGTACAAGATTTGAAATGAGTAGTCCATCAGAATGGCCCAACAGCAGATTCAACCTGACAAAAGAAATAATCAGGGAACTAGAAATTAGGTCAGCTGAGATAATCTAATTAAGGAACAGTGCCGAAATCCAGCTCCAGAAGGTCCAGGGTTCCCCGAAGGATGGATGGTGTGGGCACGAGAAAGAGTGAGAGAGCCTCGAGTTTCTTTCTGATCACCAAGCAGGCATCTCTGCTCTGTCTGGTTTGCTGTCTTTATTTATAGGTCAAGCGATAACGTGACATCAGAAAATGGAAAATTTTTTACAGTGACTAACTCTTTTTGATAAGATGCTTTAATCATCGAACGTGTACAGAAGTTTTATAGAAGTATTTTTTTAGAACCATCCCATTCATTCTTGGCATCAGCCCCCCAGATTAAGAAAGTAACAAACCTATCTTATTTTGTACTGGTTGGTTTTTTGCCAATAATTATGATGTTTTCTAATTAACAAGTTACAACCAAGTCATGTAACATACTTACAGTGAGGTTGAGTAAATCTTATAACCAAGAATATAACATACATATTATTTGTTAGTAAAGCTAAGATGAAAACATAGGTTAAGTTGTATATAGATAGGCTGGGAGTTATTTAGTTAGGCTCATAAACTACAAGAGAAAGAATGTTTGTTAACAAGTTGCTGGAGAAAGCCCTTTCTTTGATGCAGGCACAATGGGGGCCCTATGTGTGTTGGCCTTGCACCTGAGATCCCACATTCTTATCCATCCTCATAACTGAACTCAGCACAAGGGAGAATATTTGTAGAATGTGGACCTCGGGAAGGGACCATGCTCTGACCTTGTCTTCTATTTCTAATCTCCAATTTCGGCTCCTTTTCTCTGGGCCAGACTTAAATGGACTATGGTTTGACCTTTTCTATTTTTCATCTCCAAATTAGGCTCCTTTTC
Source organism: Suricata suricatta (assembly GCF_006229205.1). Taxonomy (NCBI): domain Eukaryota; kingdom Metazoa; phylum Chordata; class Mammalia; order Carnivora; family Herpestidae; genus Suricata; species Suricata suricatta. The sequence goes on from NC_043714.1 coordinate 5,271,766, forward strand.
TCTGGACCAGACTTAAATGCAATTGTTGTGTTTTTAACCCCTTCACGTCTATGTTTTGGGTCTGCAAGGCTCATTAGAAGAGACTTTTGTCAAACATCAATGTGCTTTGGTCTAAAATCTCTTATGCAGGGACAGGAAAATGTTTTTCTTATGGGGTAACTGTTTGGGGAATATCAGTCTGATTTGGAATGCTGTAAGGCCTAATTAATGACAACAGGCTTATTTTCAACATGAGCAGTAGTAGCAGAAGGAGATATCTGTTTCGCCTCATGGCAAAAGCTGTGCAAACGTCTGCCATTTCCTCACTGTGACTGTGTCATCCAGCAAGGCCAATGTGGTTCCCAGAAGAACAGGGGGGGGAAGAATGATGAGAAACAAACAAAGTTCATAGTTATCAGTGGAACACCATCAAGAGTACCAACATACGCAAAATGAAGACTCAGAGGAGAGGAGAAAAGGAAGCAGAGAAAATATTTTAAGGAAGAATGGCAGAAAACTTTCCAAATATGAAGAAAAAAATGGTAATCTACACATTTAGTAAGGTCAATAACTTCCAGGTAAGAAAATCTCAAAAAGATCTACACCTAGACACATTACATTTAAACTGCTGAAAGCTAAAGCCAAGAGATAATTTGGAAAGTGCCAAGAGAAAAGTGACTTCCACATCCACAGGATTCTCAATAAGATTAATATTAATGACAGTGAAAAACGTGGAGGACTGGGGGTGCCTGGGTGGCTCAGTGGGTTAAGCGTCAGAGTTAGGCTCAGGTTATGATCTGTGGGTTCAAGCCCCACAATGGGCGCTGTGCTGACAGCTCACATCCTAGAGCTTGATTTGGTTTCTGTGTCTCTCTCTTTCTCTCCCCCAACCCCCTTTCATGTGCGTGTGCTCTCTCTGTCTCAAAAATAAACATTAAAAAATAAAATTATTTAAAATGTGGAGGACTGAAGGCATTGGAACAAAAGGTTCAAAGTGCTGAAACCAATCCTATAAATTTTAAGGAGACAATGTTTTCTAGATACATAAGCTCCTTTCTTCTTCATATTTGGATCTTCATTGTACCTATTTGTTCTTTATGTCTCAATATTTTACTGTTTCTGATTATGGTATGTGTGCCACTGCCAAGACCTTTTCTGACGGTCTACTTGGGTTCTTGCCGCTCTGAAAACATGCTATACTGTATATAGTGTATACAGTTTATACACTATATAAGCATAAAAAGTAAAACTGGGGCAACTGGGTAGCTTAGAGGGTTCAGCATCCGACGCTCGGATTCTGCTCAGGTCATGATCTTACTGTTTGTGGCCTGGAGGCTCGCATTGGGCTTTGCACTGATAGTACAGAGCCTGTTGTGTTTGGGATTCTCTCTCTCTCTCTCTCTCTCTCTCTCTGCTCCTCCCTTGCTTATGCTCTCCCCACCTCTCTAAATAAATAAACTTCAAAAAAAAAAAGTAAAACTTAAATTTCCTTTTACCCTTAATTCTACATTCCTCCTTCTCTTAAGATACCACTCTCAAACAGCCTTGCATTTTCTTGGCATATTCTTTCCAGATATGTAGGCATATGTTTATTCAGAGAGATCGTGCCTGAGCACAGTAAATGCAGAAGAGGGTAAAGAGGTTCTGGGGCCCGATGGCTTCGGTTCAAGTTTTGGCTCTTCTTAGTGTCTAGACTTAGGCAAATTCCTTTGTCGTTCTGTGGTTCATTTTCTTCACATGTAAAATATAGATGAAAATTTTATCTCCCTCATAGAGCTGTTGTGAGGTTTTAAAATATAAATCCATGTAAAATCTTTAGAATCATTCTGAGTACATAATAATCTTCCAATAAATGTTATAGTCCATATAAAGTTTTGACATTAGAAAGAGTACGATGCACACGTTCTTCTGGAGTTTAACTTATTTTATATCATCACAGATAGGTTTTATATGACTTTAACACATGTAAATCTACTTCATTATTTCTAAAGTCTATATAGTATTCTTTAATATGCATGTGATATAAGTTAGCTATTCTGTCTTTGAAAGATAGGTTACTTCTAGTTTTTTTTTGGATTATAAGCAGTTCTACAGGAATCCATTTTTGTAATTCAAATGTGTAGCCATAGGATAGATCTCTAGAAGGATAACTTCTGGGTTGAAAGCATGTAATTTAAAAAATATTTAATCTGGGCCCCTGGGTGGCTCAGTGGATTAAGCCTCCGACTTCAGCTCAGGTCATGATCTCACGTTCATGGGTTTGAGCCCCGCGTCAGGCTCTGTGCTGACAGCTAGCTCAGAGCCTGGAGCCTGTTTCTGGTTCTGTGTCTCCTTCTCTCTCTGCCTCTCCCCATCTCATGCTCTGTCTCTCTGTATCAAAAATAAATACAACATTAAAAAAATTTTTTTTAAATTAAATCTAATGTGAAATTGCCTTCCAAAATGGCTCATCCAATTTTCACTCATTACAATAAGGTAGCAATATCTAGGAAGTTGTTAGGACCACATTTGCAGACAAGGACACTAAGGCTTTAAGACATTAAGTGACTTTTCTGGATAGTTGACAAATGGCATAGTGAGATTAAACCCAAACATGTCCTTAGTTTTTAAATCTTGGCCTTTAAAGAAGCGATCATAATTTGTTAACTATCACTTGAGCACTTGGTCACATGACATGCATTAAACTTTATTATGTGGCACACGTGATATTATTAGCCTCTTTAAGATGAGGAAAGGGAGGCTCCAAGGTCACACAGTGGTGGCCACAAACGTTGGTGTTTGTGCCCAGGCCTGCCTCTCACCTCCCGGGTCGTCCCCGTTGCTCACAGTCACATGCAAGTTTCCATGCCTCTCATGTACCTTAGAATGTGCTGCTGTACAAAATGATTTTGTGTGTCCTTGTCACCTCTCCCCATGGGATGACAGATATTTTTGGAAGCTGGGACCATATCTTTGTTTGTTTCTGGTCCCACTATGGAACCAAACCTGTTTCCCAGCAGGTATATTCAGAGTCCGGTGTATGTTTTCTTATATTTACATTTTTAAATGTTTATTTATTTATTATTTTTGAGAGAGAGAGAGAGTGGAAGAGGCTAGGAGAGAGAGAGAGAGAGAGAGAGAGAGAGAGAGAGAGAGAAAATACCAAGGAGGCTCCACACTGTCAGCATAGAGCCCCATATGGGGCTCGAACTCATAAACCAAGAACTCATGACCTAAGCTGAAACCAAGAGTCAGATGCTCAACCAATGGAGCCACCCCGATTACCTTATATTTACATTTTTGATACTATGGTGATATTTGAGGTTCCTAAAATATGGAGTTAATATGAGAAAGTTTGCATTACAGATTAAAGACTTGGCATTAGCAAACAAACAATGAATATCTAAATTTAAGATTAAAATTTTTATCTAGTGGGATATTACATAGCAATTAGGAAGAATAAGATATATTTTTAAGACTGATATCCACACCACATGGGGGAATCTCTAAATATATTACATTCTTGAGAAGATGCAGAGCACTGTATAATAATGTTTCAATAGTGTACATTATTTAAATATATGTATACATATATATGCTTATGTGTATGTTTAATGTATTTGCTTGCATATGAATAATTTGCTTTTATTATAATATATTAATATTATTATAACATGATAATCAAATACAATTTTATGGTGCATTGATATATTGAATAATATATCTATATTTATGTAGCAATATTAATTTTATATATAACACATTGAAATGTAAACAGTTGGCACCTAGAAGAAGTAGATCTGGGGAGTAAAGGAACTCTATCTTTTGTAACTTTGAATTTGTAGTACATTCATATATTGTCTGGTTTTTAAATAAGTGTTTTTTCAAATAATTAAATTTACGAGTACACAGCTATTATCTATACGTGTGTGTGTGTATATACACATTCATATGTCAAATTTATAATGGATATACTGGTATATTTCTATATATACACCTACATAAACACAATTATAATAATTGTTTGATAAATAATTATCTCTCTTACCCAGATTTAAAAAAATTTTTTAATGTTTATTATTGTTTGAGAGACAGAGAGCATGAATAAGAGAGGGAGACACCGAATCTGAAGCAGGCTCTAGGCTCTGAGCTGTCCACACAGAGCCCGACACTGGGCTCAAACCCACGAACTATGAGATCAGGACCTGAGCCAAAGTCAGACGCTTAACCAACTGGGCCACCCAGGCACCCCTCACCAGATTTTTAAAATTCTGTTAGGATGGGCACAGACTCAGACAGACTACAGTCTGACATGAGACTAGAAATGGAAGGTGCATTTAGGGGCAAAGAAGGTGACTCCTGGTGACAGAAAGATTTTTGGTGTCATCACAGGCCAAGCAGGGGCAGAGTCCAGTCCTTCCAACAGGGATGTCCTTTCAGGTCAGTGGAGAGCTTTGGCAGAACCTGGGTACAGGCGCGTTGCCATGATTCAGGTGAGCAAGTGGCTCTGGGGTGGTCTAGCTTTAGTCACAGAAGTCAACAGGTCTAAGTCAGAACCAGGTCATGGGATCAGAACTAACTGAGCTACTTTGATGTCACCTAACCTACAGAAATAAATGTTTTTAAAGCCCATGGCAAGGAATAGGATTGCTCGTTTGCTTGAAGGCAGAATGTCCCACAGTTGGAATGTGGGTCCCTGGTTCTAGAGACCAGGGAACAGTCACTGGGCAGAGCGAGGTTTACCATTGTGCAATAGACTCCATATGGAACTCCGTGCATTTTTAATAGCCTGTATATTGTACATAAAAATATGAAGTTGCTAACATCATGTATTTGACCAAAAAATGTGCTGGAAATTTGACAATTTAATAACACTTTTATTTGGCCAATAATAGCAACTACTGTAATAACTTTGTCTTATTTTAATACTCAAAATAATCTGCATGAGTTAGTACTTCTTTTTTATTTTCCTTAAATTAGTGATTTCTTTTTCTTTTTCTCCTAATACATTTTCTGCAAGTTTGGACAGTATTGCAATGACCACAATGGGCTGAAATATATTAACCTTATGCTAGTCATTTTCCAGGGACAATTATAGTCTTGACTTAAATAACATCCTATCTGTGGCTTAAGTGTAGACTATTGCAGTCTCTTACGTGCTCTCCTCCCCATTACCTCTGATTCTCCAAAGATGCAAGCAGTGTTTTCTATCAGCCAAAATATGGGCACCCTCCTACACTGTTGGTGGCAATGTAAACTGGTGCAGCCGCTCTGGAAAACAGTGTGGAGGTTCCTCAAAAAACTATCCATAGAACTCCCTTATGACCCAGCAATAGCATTGCTGGGGATTTACCCAAGAGAGACAGAAATGCTGATGCATAGGAGCACATGTACCCCAATGTTCATAGCAGCAATGTCAA